>NW_022473604.1:44835-93777 GCF_009769535.1 Thamnophis elegans
TCCTCCAGTCATGTTAGCTCAGGAATTGTGGGAGTTGAAGTCCACAAGTCTTAAACTTGCCAAATTGGAAGACCCTTGCCTTAACCACTGGTTCAAACTGGCTCCCTGGACTAAAGCTGTATTTTTCATTTATAGTTCGCGAATATGTTTTACTAGAAAGTAAACATTCCTTCCCTCTTCTTTGCGTCTTCTCAATAGCTTGAAGACGCTACAAGCTTGGAGATTTTAATACATATTATTTTTGACAGGGATATTATTTTAAAAAAGGCAAGGATGTTGACTTAAATATTTCCTGGCGTTTCAAATCTGTTGCGTTGAAAAAAGAAATCTAATGAATGCTGTTCATTTTGACAGGGTGGAGAAGATGCTCGCATCGTGGGTCCTACTCTAATTTGATCTCGAGTAATAACAGTTAACTCTATTAGTCTCCTGTAATTATAAAGGGCCCGGTGGGTGTTCAGAGACAGAGGTGGAATCGGTAACTCATGTACTGTTTAAATTGTCTGTTGTAACATTTGTGGCATTGGAAGCTCAAAAACACGCTCGGATCAAGAAGTTATCAACCTGCTCCTGCAAGAAAGATCAAACATGGGCAACCAACAGAAAGGCAGTTAGGCTAATGGGTATAGCTAGGGCCCTGGAGAAGTAAGTTGATAGCCTTTCATACTACCTGTTAGGTATGGATTGATAGACGGATGGATGGATGGAGATAGATAAATGATAGGTAGATAGAGATAGATAGATGATAGATGATAGATAGTATAGTAGTATAGTATAGTCTTTATTGTCATTGTACAAAATAAATACAACGAAATTGGTTTTAGCCTCCCTGGTGCAAAATTATAGTGGAAAAGATGACAGACACACAGACAGAGATATAGATATAGATAGATAGATAATAGATAGATAGATAGATAGATAGATAGATAGATGGATGGATGGATGGATGGATGGATGGATGGATGGATGGATGGATGGATGGATGGATGGATGGATATAGTGGATAGATGATAGATAGATAGATAGATAGATAGATAGATAGATAGATAGATAGATAGATAGATAGATAGATAGACAGACAGACAGATAGACAGATAGATAGATAGATGACAGATAGATAGATAGATAGATAGATAGATAGATAGATAGATAGATAGATAGATAGATAGATAGATAGATAGATAGATAGATAGGTGGGTGGGTGGGTGGGTGGGTGGGTGGGTGGGTGGTGGATGATAGATGATAGACAGACAGACAGACAGATATAGATAACAAAATTGTCATGCAAAGGCTGGTAATCAGAAAACAGTTCTTTTTAAAAAGAAATAGCATACAAGTATTTGAAAATCATTGATTTACCTACTAATATTGAAGGTTTAGATTCTTGGACTGATTTTTGGGGAGAATAACAAGATTCTCTTCTGTCTTCCGATTTTGATTTGCAAGAAGCTTCCTGCATATGCAAGAAAGTTAACAATCCGATAAATATGTTTGCAAGAATAGCCTTCCGTCCGTTCTTCGTTCCTTCCTTCATTCCTTCCTTCCTGCCTGCCTTCCTTCCTGCCTGCCTGCCTTCCTTCCTTTCCTTCCTTTTTTCTCTTTCTCTCTCTTACTCACTTTCTTTCTTTCTTTTTTCTTTCTTCTCATCTATTTCATTTCAACCTTCATTTTAATTTATGAATTACTGTATATGTCTGTAATTTTGCTCTGATTATATTAGGCATTGTTTAGGATAACATGATTTTCTAGGTTTCCTTTTGTTTACAAACCAAAGTATTGTGCTCTGATTTGGCGGTTTATATGGAAATATTTTTGAAGACATTATTTGCTGATGTTGATTAAGGATAAATCAAACTGCATTTATTTTCATTTGTCATTATATTTTATTTTAGACATTTTTTCCAGAATTGTTCAGTTTCTGTAATAACTGTTTTATCTAATGAAACTAGTGGAGGGAGCAGTGAATAAATTCAGATTATTGCAAATTATGTTCAAGTTGGACTTGTTCATTTAAAATTGTATTTTTATGTTTTCTATATCTCTATGTTATTAATTCACTCAAGTATATCAGTTATAACACTTTGATTGGTCAAAATGTTTATGTCTATGGCTGTTTTATATTTTGCCATTAAGAGAAGCTTTCAGTAAGGTTTATATTTCTGAGATTTATTTTTATTATGCTTTAGGCTATTAAGCTGGAACATTAAGGGTATAAATAATATTGTTAAGCACAGAAATGTGTTTCAAATCTACACAGGGACAATGTTGAAGCTATATTTTTTATAGGTGACCCATAATCTATGTAACGAAAAATCTAATTTCTCTGAAATTGGTTGGCTGGGCTTATCATGTCATAAATTAGTAAAAATAGCACTAGGCCTGCTAAGATCATGACTTACCTAATAGGTTTATCAACAATAGCTGCTATTAAGAATATATAGGTTAAAGTAAAGGTAAAGGTTCCCCTCTCACATACATGCTAGTCGTTCCCAACTCTAAGGGGTGTTGCTCACCTCCATTTCAAAGCCGAAGAGCCAGCGCTGTCTGAAGACATCTCCGTGGTCATGTGGACGGCATAACTAAATGGCAAAGGCACACAGAACGCTGTTATCTTCCCACCAAAGGTGGTTCCTATTTTTCTACTTGCATTTTTACGTCCTTTCGAACTGCTAGGTTGGCAGAAGCTGGGATAAATAACGGGGGCTCACTCCGTTACATGGCGCTAGGGATTCAAACTGCCGAACTGCTGACCTTTCTGATTGGTTCCACCACAAAACTGCGCTCGACTAAACCGCGTCCGACTAAACCGCGTCGCTGACGTCATCAACAGGGTGACAACAGCGCGGAGACAGAAGCACGCTGTAAACCCTAAACCTAAAATTAACACCTAAACCTAAACCTAATCCCCTAAACCTACCCTTAACCTAACCCTAACCCTAACCCTAACCCTAAACCTAACCTTAACCTAACCCTAAACCTAATCCTAACCCTTAACCTAACCCTAAACCTAACCCTAACCCTTAATCTAACCCTAAACCTAAACCTAACCCTAACCCTTAACCTAACCCTAAAGCTAACCCTAAAGCTAACCCTTACCTTAAGTTGAATCGGCTTGCTTTCAAAGCGCTATTTAAAGCGCCCTTCTTTCTCCGCACTGGCTGTTGTCGCCCTGTTGATGACGTCAGCGACGCGGTTTAATCGGGCACGGTTTAGTCGGGCGCGGTTTTGACGGGTCACGTTTCTGATCAACAAGCTCAGTGTCTTAGCCACTGAGCCACCGCCTCCCCTATATATATATATATATATATATATATATATATATATATATATATATATATATATATATATATATATATATATATATAGGTTTCAAAGGTAATATTTTATACTGTGTTTGACATACTTGATTTGAACAGATATTTTTCAAAATTGTTTCGATCATTGAATCAATGGTGATGATGACATATATCCTGTTATGGAATTTAAATAGGATAAAAGGTATTTCTGAAAGAAAAGTGTAGCTGTGGTCAAAATTGAAATGTGATGCAAGTTTCCACTTAACAACCTTGTGACTAACTTTTCAACGGCAGTGATTCACTTAACAACTGTGGTAAGAAAGCTCATAAAATGGGGCAAAATTCACTGAACCACTCTCTCTCTTAGCAACAGAACTTTTGGGCTCAATTATGGTCATAGGTTGAGGACTACCTGCACAATTAGCCAGAGGTTTTCTGATCTAGGCTTCCCAAAAGCACGAAGCTGACTCCTCGTCCCGATAAAACCCCTTTTATTTAGTTCTAAAGTGAATTCCTATCCAGCAAAGTCCCGACCAACAGTCTTTTAAGAGATTTCACAACCACAGACCTTTATCAGGCTTGGAGAGCTGCCAGGCCGATATCTTCCAAACGCCAGGCTGTAGCAGCAATTACTTGGCAAGAAGTCAGGAACAGATCTTCACCCGAATGAATTGAACTAATTGTTTCCTGCAAAAGCTCACTCCCTTTTCGTTCTTCTTTATTCCCTATGGGAGGGGCCATTCACCATCCACCTGTGGCTTTACTCCCGAGTCAGCCCTTGTTTCTTAGCTGTTCCCTTCGTCTGGCAAACTCTGCGCATGCGCACACTTGGAACAGCCTCCAGCTGTTCTTCTGCCCCACTCCGAAGGCAGCTGATAACTGTCAGACATCCCTGGCCCCCTCTCTGCCTCCGACACAGAGCCCTCATCAGAGCCTTCCCAAGACTCCGGGAATGACCCATGTTCCTCAACAACCTCCTCACCGTCTGAATCTGCTGTCAGCTTAGCTGGCCGCTGGCGGACCACAACAAGAGGTTCAGACTAGATTTGACTTTTTTTGTTCACTTATCAAGTCCTTCCCAAAGACTTGGGATATTTGATGGTCTTACAGATATTGTCTCAGGATTAGGGGAAGAATATACATTCTACCCCTCCTAAAAAACGTTAGCAAAATTCTTTCACATCCTTAATTCTGTCCTCAGCTCTTAACTCCGTTCCATACGCTATATTTCATGGCCTGTTTGAGCTACCACCTTTAGCAGTGATGAGATTCCCTCTGTAATTATTTCTTTTTTTGTTTTATTTTGGTGTCGAGATGAATAAGAGCAATCGTACAATTAAACTAATGACCCGTGTCAATCCTTTGTCATAAATGCAAACGACTAACACGGTACTCCAAAAACATATGCCATTGTTCTAATTTTTTTTTTAAAGTGCCAACTCATAATTAGGCAAAAGCGATGGCTTTTTTCCTTAATCCCAACTCTAGAGAAATCTATTTAATTTGAATGCTGACGCCTTCCCACCTGGTGCCTTCAGCCCTACGCTCCGTATTTTCAAAGGCAGACGATTCTGGCTTTTCAAGTTAAAAAAAAATATTCCCTAACCTGAAAGCTGTGGAAGTCACATTTTTCAGCCAGACCAGAGTCCTTAATTAGGTTCAGGCGACTTTTAAAGAGTGACACATAGCCCAAATCACCCATTGCCCTGTAATATTATTCCTAATGCTACGAGCTTTAATTGGTTTAATCAGTACCGTTATCAACGATCGCTTTAATCGCAGATTGAAATTGGCCCTGACCTCAGTTAATTGGTGGGGTTGAGATTAAAGGACATTGAAATTTATTCTCTCTATCTCTCTCATTCACACGCAGACATAGTGTCAGAAGCAAGCCTAAGGACAATACAGTGAAATACAATTGAATCCAATTTTTTTATTTGCTTGTATTTAAAAGAAAGAGGGGACACAGCAGAGGTCGGCTCCTCCCGGTTCGAACTGGTTTGATCAAACTGATAGTGATTTGCCGGCCTGAGTCGCTGAAACCGGCAGCGACCCAGGCCTGCCACGCCTCTGAACCAGTTCCCCTGTCGAAATGGCATGTTCTTAAAATCATTTTTTAATGTTCTACCCATGCACAGAACTATTTTTCGGCAACTGCGCACACGCGCAGGAGAGAAACGAGCGTGCATGCACAAAATTGCACGTGCACCGAAAGGCAGTAATGCTGGAAGCAACCACCCCCTGGGGACACAGTGACTAGCAGTTAAGACACTAGGCTTGTTGATCAGAAGGCCAGTGTTTGAGACCCAAGCTCCATGCGATGGGGTGAGCTCCCGTTCTTTCCAAGGAACAAGGACATTCTCACGCCAGGTCGGAGGAAGGCGGAAGGATGTCACCATGCAACCAGACAGTGGTGTGATTGGACCGTGTGACTGATTGTTTTGAGAAAGTGACAAACGTTTACTTTTAATTAGGTGAAAACCGTGGGAACCTTCAGAGATGGTTTTCACCAGATCTGGGCCAATATGAGATATCCGATAAAGCTATTCTTTGAGGAATCTCCCTGCTTCGGAGTTATGCTTGCTATGGGTCAATTACTTGGAACCCCGACAGACACATATTTGCTACTACTAATAAGGGGTGATGTAGTTTTATTTCTATAATATGGACTACCATATTTTTCGGAGTATAAGACGCACCTTGTTCCCTCAAAAAAGAGGGTAAAAATCTGGGTGCATCTTATACAGTGAATAAAGCAATTTTGGCCCTCTTTTTGCTTGTTTCCCCCCCCCGACCCCCAGGAGCACTCTACAAGCCTCCTAAAGGCTATGTATGCCCTTTTTTTGGACAAAAAAAACGGGCCCACTTTCGTGAAAAACGGGCCATTTTTGGGAGGTCTGCAGAGTACACAACCTTTTAAAAAAAATTACCTCTTTGAAATATTGGTGCATCTATATTCAGGTGCATCTTATACTCTGAAAAATACAGTATATCATCCCACCCCTCTCAGCCTTTATTTGATGAAACTTGTTTACAGCTCATGCCTCACTACAGCATTTCTTTCTACAATTTACTCCTTTCTTCTTGATAGAAAGTATTACCGAAGAGATGGCATTACAGAGGAGATCACGAAAGGCCAGGGAGGGAGATAAAAATCAATACTTATTTCTCAAGAAGTATCATATTCTACAGGGACTCATTTCACACAGTGACTCATTCCCCACCCTGCCCTCCGCATTCAGCATTTTAAAAACAAATTGTTTTGATAGTGTTTATATTAAAAATAATAGACTCTACATAAAGCAAAATAGATGAGAGATTCGAAGATTAAATCTTACGTTTATAGATAAGATTAGAATTCTACCGTGGAAGCCGCTTCTGTATAAGACACAGACAGAACAAAGAACATTTTATTTTATTTTAGATCTCTGCTTTAACAGAAAAGTGGGGGGGAGCCAGAAATGATAGCTATGATTTGGGAGCTATTTCCTAAATTATCCTACAAATAACTATTATTTCTTATTGTGGTGAAGCAAAAAGGTTGATGCATACTTTCATTCTGTGCAGTGCAATCTTTACTAAACTGTGGGGCCTTGATCTGCCATGATGATAAAAAAGACAAAGCACTGGAATTGCTTTAAGTGATAAAACCTGATTTATTCAATATCTCTGTCTCTGTTCTCTCCCTCTCCCTCCCCCCTCTATCCATCACACCTATCCCCAACTCTATCTTGGTCTGTCTGTCTGTCTGTCTTGTCTATATCTATATCTATCTATCTATCTATCTATCTATCTATCTATCTATCTATCTATCTATCTATCTATCTATCTATCTATCATCAACAAACCAACCAACCAACCATCTACTATCTATGTGTGTCTATCTCATCTATCATCTCTATATCTCTATCATCTCTCTTATTCTATCTAGCTATTATCTATATACATACATACATACATACATACATACATACTACATCCCATCATCTATATCTACTATCTTTTTGTGTGTCTATCTATCTCATCTATCATCTCTATATCTCTTTTATCTCTTTCTATTCTTCTATCTCTATCTATCATCTATCTATCTATCTATCATCAACAAAAAAAAACAACCATACTATCTATGTGTCTATCTATCTCATCTGTCATCTCTATATCTCTATCATATCTATCTATCTATCTATCTATCTATCAATGATCTATCTATCTATCATCCATCCATCCATCCATCCATCCATCCATCATTCATCATCATCTACTATCTTTTGTGTGTCTGTCTATCTATCTCATCTATATCTCTATATCTTTTATCTTTCTATTCTATTCTATCTATCTATCTATCTATCTATCTATCTATCATCTATATATCTATCATATCTATCTATCTTCATCATCATCATCATATTATATATCTATCTATTATCTATCTATCTATCTATCTATCTATCATCATCTATCTATCATTACTATCTATTTGTGTGTCCTATCTCATCTATCATCTCTATATCTATCATTCTCTCTATCTTCTCTATCTAACTATCTATCCATCCACTCCATCCATCCATCCCTCCAGCCAGCCAGCCAGCCAGCCAGCCAGCCAGCCAGCCAGCCAGCCAGCCAGCCAGCCAGCAAGCCATCTATTTATCGGTCCCTTGGTGCTCTCTGAGGTATTTCATTACCCGAACTAGATAACACAATCAGTGCTAGCCCATGTTGTTTCCAGCGCCTCTCTCTCCCTCAGCTTGGCACTAAACCAGAAGGATTTTCCTTCCCATAATCTCTTTCCTCTTTTTTTTTTAATCCTTTCTCCTCTTCCACCAGCAAATGAACAACTTAGTTACGGCCAGCGATTCCTCTGCCTGCTACTTTGATGGAGCTGCTAGCAGTTTCAGGAATCCGCTTTTGAATGGATGCGGGGGGTGGGGGGTGGGGGGCTTAATGAGGTTGCAAGACAGGCTAGAGATGTCACATGGTTGCTAATTTTTGAATGTCAGCTCTTTGAAAGTGTCATGGAGGAGGGGGGGTGTCAGCCATTAAGGGTTTTTCCCCGCTAGCTTTGGAAGAAAGTCACAACAGGAAGCTGGGAGAGAGAGATTGAAAAGACTCCCCCCCCTCAGATTTTTGTGCAATTCCATCCAACAAATGGGCAACTATTAGTGTCTCCCTCATTTACGAATCTCTTGGATAGTACATGTTTGAACACACATAGGCATTCATCTGCTAAGAATTTCACATTTTAGAAAAAAAAGTTATCCAATGGCATTTTATACTTGCTTAAGACTAAACGCGGTGGCTCAGATGCTGAGTATGTTGATCAAACGTTCGGCAGTTTGGCGGTTCGAATCCCCAGCGCCACATAATGGAGTGAGCTCCCATGACTTGCCAGAGCTTCTGCCAACCTAGCAGTTTGAAAGCATGTAAAAATGCAAGTAGAAAAATAGGAGCCACCTTTGGTGGGAAGGGAACAGCGTTCCGTGCGCCTTCGGCATTGAGTCATGCTGGCCACATGACCATGGAGACGTCTTCGGACAGTGCTGGCTCTTTGGCTTAGAAATGGAGATGAGCACCACCCCCTAGAGTCGGGAACGACTAGCACATAGGTTCGGGGGAATCTTTACCTTTTAATACTAAAAAACTAATGAAACTCATTGCCATCAACCCTGAGAATAAGCCCACTAGTTAGTTCTTTGGGTTCAGTTTTCAAACAGTGATTATAAATAGAATACAGAATATTGAATAGCAGAGTTGGAAGGGACCTTGGAGGTCTTCTAGTCCAACCCCCTGCTCAGGCAGAAGACATTATGCCATTTCAGACAAATGATTGTCTAATCTCTTCTTAAAAGCCTTTAGTGATGGAGCACCCAAAATTTCCAAAGTCAAGCTATGACATTGATTAATAATTCTCACTGGAGGAAATTTCTCCTTAGCTCTAAGTTAGATCTTCCTTGATTAGTTTCCATCCATTGCTTCTTGTGCTGCCCTCAGGTGCTTTGGAGAATAGCTTGACTCCCTCTTCTTTGTGGCAGCCCCTGAGATATTGGAAGACTGCTATCATGTCTCCCCTGGTCCTTCTTTTCATTAAACTAGACATGTCCAGTTCCTGCAATAGTTGTTCATATGTTTCAGCCTCCAGTCCCCTAATCATCTCTGTGGCTCTTCTCTGCACTCATTCCAGAGTCTCCACATCTTTTTTTTTTATATCACGGTGACCAAAACTGGATGCAGTATTCCAAGTGTGGCCTTACCAAAATGGCATAAAGTGGTACTAATGCTTCATTTAACCTTGATATTATCCATCTGTTGATGCAGCCTAGGATACTATTAGCCTTTTTTGGCAGCTGTAGCATGGTTCAACAGATGTTAGTAATAGCAATTAGACTTAGGTTTCACAGTGCTTTACAGCCCGCTCCAAGAGGTTTGCAGAGTCAGCCTATGGCCCAGTGGTGGGATTCAAATAATTTAACAACCGGTTCTCTGCCCTAATGACCAGCTGGGTAGGAGGGGCTCGGTGGTCATGTGACTGGGTGGGTGTGGCCAACTCAACGTCATTCACGTTGATGGGTGCTTGACTTTAGCTGTTACAACGTACTAAGTGTTAACTGGAGAAGCAGTTTCTGTAAGCAGGGCAATAAAGATTAGGTTAGAAACAACACCAGAATGTTTCCTTCCTTCCTGCCTCCTTACATGATTAGCCTTGTGAAGTGGAAAAAAACAAAAGGAGATTTCTCCAACAACCGGTTTCTGAACTGCTTAGAAAGTTAACAACCGGTTCTCCCGAACAGGTGCGAACTGGTGAATCCCACCATGCTATGGCCCCCAACTATCTGGGTCCTTGGAAGAATGGAAGGATGGGTCAACCTTCAGCCTGTGGGGGCTGAACTGCTTATGCAGAAGTAGCCTGCAGTACTGCATTCTAACAATTGCACCACAACGGCTTTAAATCTTTAACGTAGGAGAAATAATGCATAGGCTAAATGAGAGCTTGAAGTTTCACAGGGAATAGCATTGCTTGCCCGTCTGGCCATATCACAGCCTCTGATTTTTTTTTGTTTTTTATTAATATTTGTAGGCCGCCCTTTTCCCTGAGGGGATCAGGGCGGCTCACATAAAATCAGGGAAGGGAATACAAACAGTAACATAGACACATATAATAAAAGTAATAAGCAACATCATCATTCGGGAGGGGCGGCTATCCTTGTCCCCAGGCCTGACGGGCTAGCCAGTTCTTCAAGGCTGTGCGGAAGGCCTGGGCAGTGGTGAGGGTACGAATCTCCACGGGGAGTTCGTTCCAAAGGGTCGGGGCTACTACTGAGAAGGCCCTCCTCCTTGTGGTTGCCAGCCGGCACTGGCTGGCCGATGGAATACGGAGGAGGCCCAATCTATGTGATCTAATTGGTCGCAGGGAGGTAATTGGCAGGAGGCGGTCTCTCAAGTATCCAGATCACCTGCAGGGCTTTATGGGTGATAATAGCACCTTGAAGCGCATCCGGAGATCGACAGGTAGCCAGCGCAGCTCGCGGAGGATAGGTGTTATGTGGGTGAACCGCGGTGCACCCACAATCACTCGCGCGGCCGCGTTCTGTACCAACTGAAGTCGCCGGATGCTCTTCAAGGGCAGCCCCATGTAGAGCACATTGCAGTATTCCAGCCTAGAGGTCACAAGGGCCCGAGTGACTGTTGTGAGTGCCTCCCGATTCAGGTAGGGTCGCAACTGGCGCCCAGGCGAACCTGGGCGAATGCCCCCTGGTCACAGCTGTCAAGTGGTGGTCAAACGATAGCTGTGGATCCAGGAGGACTCCCAAGTTGCGAACCCTCTCTGAGGGGTATAGAATTTGATCCCCCAGCTGAGTGATGGAATATGATCGAATCTTGGGAGGGAAGCACAACAGCCACTCGGTCTTTCTGGGTTGAGCACAAGCTTGTTAACCCTCACCAGTCCATAACGGCCTCAAGGCGGTTCATCACGTCTGCCGCTTCATTGAGTTGGCACGGGGGGACAGATACAACTGGGTATCGTCCGCATATTGGTGGTATCTGATCCCGTGCCTGCGGATGATCTCTCCCAGCGGTTCATGTAGATGTTGAATAGTAGGGGGGATAAGACCGAGCCTGAGGCACCCCATATGTAGGGGCCTAGGGGACGATCTCTGCCCCCCCACCACCAACTGCGACCTGTCCGAGAGGTAGGAGGAGAACCACCGCAACACGGTGCCTCCCACTCCCACCTCCCGCAGTCGTCGCAGAAGGATACCATGGTCGATGGTATCGAAAGCCGCTGAGAGCTCTGAGCATCTTTCAGCAACCTGCCTAATAAATATGCTTGCGAGCACCTTTTAAAAGTTGATAAAATGCAAAAGGAGTATGTGGGTAGGATTACCAAAATAGTGCTCTACATTAATGAGGAAAACATGCAGCTACACATTTCCAAGGCGAAGATCTTTAAAAAGGATTAGATACCTATGCTTGCAGGTGGATTAGCTCGTCATGAAAAGAAAATGTCATCTGGTTTCTCATCACCAAAGCTACGTTGCTCTGCAAAACTGACTTAAAAATTACGCGACTAATGCAGCACCGTGATTGAACATTCCCCTCTATCTGCAAGCCTAAATTAATAGTGAAATCTTGAGAAATGTGTTTTTCTTATTAAGAAAATAAGGAGGCAGGAGGAGGAGGAGGAGGAAGAGAGGAAGGGGAATGGGAAGGAGGAGGAAAGAGGAGGAGGAGGAAGGAGGAGGAGGAGAGGAGGGAAGATGAAGGAGGGGAGGTGGAGGAGGAAGAGGAGGAGGAGGAGAGGAAGGGGAAGGAGGAAGCGGAGGTAGAGGACGCAGACGAGAAGGCGGAGGAGCGGAAGGGAAAGGGAAAGGAGGAAGAGGAGGAGAAGGAAAATGAGAAGAAGAGGCAGGATGTTATCCATTCAGTCATGTACAACTCCTAGTAATTCTATGGACCAAGTCCTTCAATATCTTTCAATCTTGCACTGCGTCTTTGCCTTGTTAAGAATATGTACCATATTTTTCGGACTATAAGATGCACCGGAGTATAAGATGCACCAAGATTTCAAAGAGGTAAATAAGAAAAAAAAATGGCCCTCTCCACCACCTCCCCCAGAAACTCTCTGCAGGCCTCCCAAACCCTCTGCATGTCCGTTTTTTTTTTGCAAACACGATAGTCAGAAGCTATTTTTTAAAGCTTTTTAAAGCAGTTTTAAACTGAACCGAACTGGCAGGGGGAAAAATGCTTTAAAAAGCTTTTAAAAATAGCTGAAAGTGAAAAAAGAAATAGTTGGACACGCCCACCAGTCACATGACCCCTCCCACCAAGCCACGCCCACAGAACCAGGTGGGAAGGGAATTAGATTTCACCCCTGGTCCAGCCTCTTATGAACTTGATTTTGAATAATCTCACTCTGGTGCCGTTACCGAAAACAGAGGTACGCGGGAGAATTCTGAGTGCAACAATTACATTTTAAAAGATGTAAAGGGCGTATTTTCCTCAAGTTATTCTTGAACACCCACAGACTGCCACAAAACTCCCGTAGTAATTACCTCGGCACAGGGAGAAAAATCAAGGAACCACAGAAAGCTAACACGAGCTACCAATTATCTTAGTATTCATTGATGTATACTTCTATTTCCCGTTCTCCAGTCAGGATGAGACGACCTGGCCTTCTGACCCCACAGCTTCTAATTTTACTCAGTTACTTACTTACATTTGCATCCAATTTGCATGCAGGATTCCAAGAGTCTACTAATGGGAACATCTTTGGATGAGGGAGGAAGAAGGCATGATGGATTCTGTGGTGCATTGAAAGAAAGAAAGCAGAAAGTGGGCAAGGGGTTGAGAATTCTGGAGAGGGCATTCAAAAATTGAGAGTAGAAAAAATTGGGGAATGTGCCGAAATTTAGCTGACAAAACAGCTAAAGATAAAGAGGAATCTCTTTATCTCTTGTGGCATAATTGGCTAGGGGAAAGAGGACGAAAACAGGATAGTAATAAAGAGAAGAAGGACGATCAAGAAACTACCAAACAAATACAAAACCGCAGAATCAATAAGAGGGGAAAAGATTGTAGATGATATAAGAAATATGAGGGGATCAAATCGTACATAGTATGTATGAAATAAGAGATATAAAATATGTATATAGATATGTGTTGTGGCCCAGCAGGAGCCGTTGGAGCTGCCACCAGACTCTGACAGTCACGGGCCCTATGAGTTGGCTCTGGAGGATGTGGAGGACCCTGGACAGGGTTCCGACTCTGAGCAGGGCACAGAGAGGCTGGTTGGCCACCAGGAGGCGCTGAGCCTTGGACCAGTGGGGAGGAGACAAGGAGATCCGGATGCAAGCAGTGAGTTGTTTCTGGATGCCCAGCACCGAAGAGCTAATAGGCGTCAGGAACAGTTGCACAAGTACAGGAGGTAATTGCACTCAGCTGGTGGTCATTAGGCTCCTCTCCAGACTATAATAAGGACTGCTTGTGCACACGCACTTCTTGCAGAAGTCAATGCAGGAACTAATGTTGGAGAACAGAATTGTGAGCTTGGCAGGCTGGATTGCTGCCAAGACTTATCTGTGTTGAATTGCTGCCATGGCTTATCTGTGCCGGTTGTGCCAAGGACCTGTCTGTCTGTTAATAAATTCTGGAAAGTATCTTTGACTCGGAGTGTGTTGGTGTGGGAAGAGGGGGATCAGAACAGATATGGATATGGTTATATAAGATATATATGCATTGATACAATGGATATGTAAAAGATGTAAAATGTGTAGCATAGATGATACATTTGTATAAAAATAATTGGGAGTAGAGAAGAAAATGTTAAAAAAAAAAAAGAGTATTACGGGATGTGCAACTGTCTAGGATTTTTGGTTTCTGGATGAAAAAGAACAACATTTTATGAAGACTGAATCATCATTGAAGCCATCCCAGATATTCCATCAATACAAATGGATGAAAGAAAGTGGAAATATTGCTTTATCCCCTTAGTAATTTGAAATAAAATAGTAGCAATAGAATATTTGTAGCTCAGGTGTTGGACGAAAATGTCCTTCTGAGTTCAGTTCCAAGTGGGGAAAAAGACACGGGTTCATCGAAGTTGGCTTGGAAAGAAGGTTTAATGGGGACAGAACCACATGGTTTGAGGTCCTGGGGGCGGGGGGAGGAGAGATGCTGAGAGTCTCTGGGTTTTATGCCCTCTCTGGGCTTTTGAATTTGAGCTTGTGTCCTGATTGGTTGTGAGACTCCCATGCTTTGCCATGCAGGGCAACTCTATAGGCTGTCCTGAGTCCAGGGTTGTTGAGCCTTGCTGGTGATGCAATCTTCCCAGGAGCCATGTGACGAGATGGGTAGAGGGCTAATCCTAACATGCCCTGAGGGCCAGGTTCTTAATCCCATCACCCTGGAGCGGAAGGTGGAGGGGGGACAGGGAGTTGCAGGAAGCTGCTTAGTCTTTAAAATACGTTTCTGCATTTTCATCCAGGGAAACATAATATTCTGCCTTTATAATATTTCCTAGAATATGTCACTCTTAGGAGAGGGGGACTTCTCTTATGGCTAAGTAGGGCATCTAGGGATTCCTCCTTTAACTCTGCCCTTGGGACCTGCCACTCCTTCTTCTGCATGTATACAGGTAGTGAATAATAAAGATAATTGTAAGCAGGGGTGGGATTCAAAATTTTCGCAACACCTTAAAATATTTGATTGTAAACATTTTAACAGCAGCTAGAATCGTATTTGCAAAAAACTGGAAAAAATGAAACAATACCAAAACAGGAAGAAGTTTCGAAAAATAATGGAGTGTGCTGAAATGAGTAAATTGACATTTGAAATTAGGAACAAGGATGAGCAATTCTATAAGATATGGGATTTGTTTTATGAGTGGTTGGGAAA
The DNA here is from genome assembly GCF_009769535.1 of Thamnophis elegans. Lineage (NCBI taxonomy): Eukaryota > Metazoa > Chordata > Lepidosauria > Squamata > Natricidae > Thamnophis > Thamnophis elegans. The sequence continues at coordinate 60,021 of NW_022473604.1, forward strand.
AAAAAACTTGGAAATGAAAAATGTTTTACCTATGTTTTAATTGAAGGAGTTAAGTAATAAATAATTATGTCGTGAAATAGATTAATAACAATACAAAAAAAAAGACTTATATATATATGAATTGAATAATTTAGAATTTTTTGTTTTAAAATGGATAACAATGAATTTATGTATACTTGATAGAAGATTGCTGATATAAATGTATAACTTAAGTATATATAAAGATATTTGTTGTTGATAAATAATTTAATAAGGAAGTAATCAAAAATTGGTGTATATATATGAGTATTTAGAATACCTTGTTGAAAAATGAAGGAATAACACCTTTGTTTGAATATATGATGTACAAGGACAATAATGAACATAAGCATACTCGATAGATGATTGGTGGGATTATACATAATTGAAAATAGTGATATACAAATAAATAGTGGATAATTTTTTTTATACTGTAAAAATATTCAGAATGGGATACGTGATTATATAAAGGTATATCGTTATTAAACAGAATAAAGAAAGTAAGGGAATTAGGTTTATTGAAAAGAAAAAAATATTCATTGCAATTGAATATATGTTGTACAATGAAAGTGAGGTATTTAGTTATATTAGATGGAAAATCTGTGATTGTAAATGTAATTGAGAATATGGATGCAAAAACACTTTAACCAAACGACATGCTGTATGTATTGGATGAGAATTTTTTTTTTGTTGTTTTTTATGTTTAAAATAAAAGAAAAATCTGGAGGCCCTCTGAAGGCCAGAAACGGGCCTGTTTCAGACTTCCAGAACTTCTGGTAGGCTTGTTTTCACCCCCAAGAGCCTTCATGTGGTCCTGGACTCACCTGGCATCCAAAAGGGCCATGTGGAGACTCTGAGAGGGGCAGAGCAGGGTGGGGAGGGCCAGCAAGTCCTTGAAATTACCGGTTCGGTGAACTATGTTAGGAATATTATCTAACGGTTGGGTTGGCAATATATAAATCATGTAACAATGCTGTACCTGTCTCTTTAAATCATACTGTAAAAGTGATTGGTTGCTTTTTCCTCAATCGGCCATAAGAGGGAGCCAGAACGACTGTTGGGCTGATCTGAGCTGAGTGTTTTGGAAGCTGGCTGTTAGAAAGTGCGTGAGCTATTGTAAGTTTTGCAACTGCTAGCAAACTTTGAGTACTGAACTGATTGTATGATTATGGACTATGTTATTTGGATTATCCCTTAACTGAAAGGCATTGATGACTGACTGTCTTATCCATATGCTAATTTTACCAGATGTTTGGACCGGTTCACTCGAACCGGTCCAAACTGGCTGAATCCCACTCCTGATTATAAGCTGCCTAAAGTCACTTCTAGGAAAAATGGGCAGCCTATAGTTAAATGGGAGAGAGAGGTGGGGAGAGAAATGGTGTCCTGTTGTTCAACGGTTGGCTCATTGCCTCCACATCTTCCTGGAAGATGGATATTTTTGTTTCCTTTTCCTCATTCTCAGGAAACTGAGCCTCTTCGTTGCTGGCACGCAACCCCTTCTGTATATTCTTGCCATCTGTTCCTGACACCTTGTTGGACAGACAGTTCATTCTTTCCTTGTTTCGATGATGTTTTATGAGCGTAAACGGTGTGTTTGGGAGCCTTTTGATTGCGCAAAATGCAATCCTGCTGTGGAAGGCATCCATGCAAGTTCTCCTTCAAGCTGCTTGCAAAAACCGGTCCCTGTAAATTTGGTTTGCCTTTCCTTGCTGCTCTTTGGAAACCTGCGTTCCATCTCTTTCCTTCCTCCCATTGATTGGCCTCCTTGCTTCGGCTGCTGTTCTTTGCTCAGCTATTCTGAAAAGTTTTGTCCGAGAGTCACTCATGCCTTTTCTCTGCCTTCGTGTATTTCTGTGTTTATTGGAGTGGGCTGCTGGCGGTTTGCCAGGGTTCAGGAGAACCTCTAGCTAAGATTCTGTGCAGTTCGGAGATGTCCTACTCCTGGCTGGCCCCGCCCACTCCATCCTGCCCCTCCCCTCCCAGGAGCCCCCAAGCGGCCTGTTTGATGCAGGTAAGTGCAGGGCATGCACGGAGGCTGGGGAGGGCAAAAAACAGGCCCCTACGGAAGCTTTCCAGGCCTCCAGAGGGCCTCGGAGCCTGGGTAGGCTGTGTTCACCTTCCCAGAGGCTTGTAAAAAGCCTCTGGAGCCCACCATGCCCACGCCCACCCAACAACCGGGCAGAGAACAGCTTGCTACAATTTTTGAAGCCCACCCCTGTTTTGTATCCTGCCGTTTTTATTTTTCCACAAATAACTCAGGGGAGCAAACATATCCAACACAAGCTTCCTCCACTTGTTTTCCCCATGACAACAACCCTGTGAGGTGAGTTGGGCTGAGAGAGAAAAAACTGCCCCAAGGTCACCGAACCAGCATTCCTGGCTAAGGCAGGACTAGAACTCATGGTTATATGGTGATTGGCTCAAAGTCGCCCATCTAGCATTTATGGCTAAGGTGGGACTAGGAGCATTAGGGTTGTCTTACCCACTACAGTATTTGTTTCCAGACAGTAAGTCATCTGTGTACCAAGTATGGTTGAAATTGCTTGAGGCGTTCCAGAGTTATGGAGTTTCCCCTTACCAGAGGGAGCCCCCCCCCCCCTTGGGGAGTACTGTGCGCTATACAGTAGAAGCTATTTTAAGGCATAACAGGCTGTATCTTAACAGAACACATACCCCAATGGGTTTTAGGGGTGTCTTACCCCCACAGTATTTGTTTCCAGAGAGTAAATCATCTGTGTACCAGGTTTGGTTGAAATTGCTCAAGGCATTCCAGAGTTATGGAGTTCCCCCTTACCAGAGGGAGCCCCCTTAGGGAGTACGGTGTGCTGTACAGTAGAAGCCATTTTAAGGCATAACAGGCTATATCTTAACAGAACACACACCCTGAGGATTTTAGGGGTGTCTTCCCCCCCCCCCCCCCGTATTTGTTTCCAGAGAGTAAATAATCTGTGTACCAAGTTTGGTTGAAATTGCTCAAGGCGATCCAGAGTTATGCTGGAACATACATACACACACAGCCATTTTTATATAGATAGATTATTTTCTCCATGCCAGAACATTCTTTGAATATGATCACGCAGAGAAATTCTCTTGCATTCCCAGCTTTGGCAGATTCATAAAGGGTTCCAGAGTAATGAAATCGCTCCGTCTGAGATAAAATATTTGCTCAGCCAAAGTCTATTTGATGCCCCTCTTAAAACTAAACGGTATTCTTAATGCATTTTGTTTTAAGAAGCAGATTGGTTTTTTTCCCCGCTGTATAATATAAAAGATACTTTAAAGACATGGAAGCAATTTGTTAAGTACAGAATGATCCATGAAAGTAGAATCCCCAGTGTGCAAAGAGGAGGCAACACCGAATTATGATAATCAAGCTCTGGAGCAGAGCATAACTGCAGTACAGTCAGGGTACAGAGGCAGACTCTTGCAATATCCAGTTTGATCCAGTGGTTAAGGCTGGAAGTCAGGAGACTGTGAGTTTTAGTCCAGTCTTTAGGCATGGAGCCAGGTGGGAGAGCTTGGACCAGTCACTTTCTATTAGCCCTAGAAAGGAGGCAATGGCAACACTCCTAAAAAAAAAAAGCTTTGTCAAAAAAAAAAAAACTAGAGGGACTTGTCCAGAGTGTTCCAGAAAATCAAACATGATGGAACAAAAGCAAAAAAATTCCTAACACACCTCTTTGTCTGTCTGTCTCTCTCACTCTGCCTTTCTGTCTGCATCTATCATCTATCTATCTATCTATCTATCTATCTATCTATCTATCTATCTATCTATCTCTATTATATCTCCATTCATCTATCATCTATCATCTATCACCTATATCTATTATCTATCTATCATCTATCTATCTATCTATCTATCTATCTATCTCTATAATCTCCATTCATCTATCATCTATCACCTATTATTATCTATCTATATCTATTACATCTATCATCTATCTATATCTATCTATCTATCTCATTATATCTCCATTCATCTATCATCTATCACCTATATCTATTATCTATCTATCATATATCTATCTTCTATCTATCTATCTATCTATCTATATATATCTATCTATCTATCTATCTATCTATCTATCTATCTATCTATCTATCATCTATCTGTCACCTACCTACCTACCTACCCATCCATCCACTCAGTGGTGGGATTCAGTCGGCTCGCACCTATCCGGGAGAACCAGTTGTTAACTTTCTAAGCAGTTCAGAGAACCGGTTGTTGGAAGAAATCTTTTGTTTTTCCCCACTTTACAGGGTTAATCCTGTAATGATGGCAGGAAGGAAACTTTCTCATGTTGTTATTGCTCTGCTTACAGAAACTGCCTCTCGGTTAACCCTTATGACACTGCTAAAGCGAAGCACCCATCAACATGAGTGACATTGAGTTGGCCATGCCTACCAAGTCATATGACCCTTGAGCCATGCCTACCTAGATGGTCATTAGGGCAGAGAACTGGTTGTTAAATTATTTGAATCCCACCACTGTATATCTATCTATCTAATCTATCTATCATCTATCTACCTACCTACCTATCTATCATCTATCTATCTATCATCTATCTACCTACCTACCTACCTTTCTGTCCGTCCGTCCATCCATCCGTCCATCCGTCCATCCATCCATCCATCCATCCATCCATCCATCCATCCATCCATCCATCCATCTATCCTTCTATTGATCTATCATCAATATATCATCTCTATCATTTATCTATCTATATCTATCTCAATCTATCCATCATCTAAAAAATAAAGAAGCATGAGATTATATACCCCATCAATTTTGGCTGTTAAAAAAAAATCAATGGCCAGTTGGAAAGATCTTGTTTATTTTTAATATATTATTTTACACACACACACACACACACACACACACACACACACACACACACACACAACCTCACCCACTCACAACATATTTTCAAGTAGTACTCATCAGTGATCATATCTACAGGATGTATTTTTATATGGGCTGTGTTTCAGAGGGCTATTTTAAGGGCAAATCTGCTCCCCCCACCTTCTTAAGGAAGTCTTCTAATGCTGCCTACTCCTGATGATGCAATCAATCTAATACAGGTTTGGCATCATTTGGCTTGCAAAAGAATCCTGAAATAAATTAAGCACCAGATGGTCAAGCTGCAAATATAGTTTGCAGAATTCTAACTAATGTCATAAATAATGTGGGATTATACATAGGAGAATGTACAGTTATCGTTAGTAACCAGGGTCTTACGTGGATCTGGTTCCACTCATTGACTTTGCTTATCAGAAGGACACAAAAGGTGGTTACAGGACCCCAAGACATTGCAACCGTCATAAATATGAGCTACCGGATTTTTCGGAGTATAAGACGCACCAAGGTTTTGAAGAGGCAAATTTTAGAAAAAGTGCAGACCTCCCAAAAACGCCTGTTTTTTCACGAAAATGGGCCCGTTTCCCCCCCCCCCCAAAATGGATAGCCTTTAGGAGGTTTGTAGAGTGCCCTTTGGGTGTGTGTGGCCAAAAACAACACTTGTGACTGGGTGGGCGTGGCCAACTCAACAACACTCAGGTCGATGGGTGCTTGTAATAAGGGTTAACCGGAGAGGCAGTTCCTGTAAGCAGGGCAATAAGATTAGGCTAGAAACAACACTAGAATGTTTCCTTCCTGCCTCCCTTACAGGATTAGCCCTGTAAAGTGAAAAAAAAACAAAAGGAGATTTCTTCCAACAATCAGTTCTCTGAACTACTTAGAAAGTTACCAACCGGTTCTCCCGAACAGGTGCGAGCCAGCTGAATCCCACCACTGCTCCACAGCCTAGGGAGGGCAAAAACGTCCCCCCCCCCCACTGTGTTGCAGGTGATTGAACAGGCCATGCCCACCATAGCCACATCCACCCAGGAACCATGCAGGGAACCAGTTGCTAAAACTTTTGAATCCCACCCCTGCATAGGGTGTCCTGCTTGAACGGGGGGTGGGGGGGGTGGGCTTGTATTTGTATTTGTATTTATTGCATTTCTATGCCACCTTATTCCCGGAGGGACTCAGGGCAGCTTACAAACCAAAGTAGGGGGGGGGAATACAAACAGGAGGGGAAAACAACGGACACACAACTACAAACAGTTTAAAAAGGCACTCAACAACCACACAATTTGAGCCGGGGCGGGGCACCGGTCAGCCCCAGGCCTGTCGAAACAACCAGGTTTTAAGGGCTTTGCAGAAAGCCTGAAGGGTGGTGAGGGTCCGAATCTCCACGGGGAGCTCGTTCCAGAGGGCCGGAGCAGCCACAGAGAAGGCCCTCCTCCGGGTGGTAGCCAATCATCATTGGCCAGTAGATGGAATTCGGAGGAGGCCTAATCTGTGGGATCTAATAGGTCTATTGGAGGTAATTGGCAGCAGGCGGTCTCTCAAGTACCCAGGTCCAATACCATGAAGGGCTTTTTTGAAGACTTCCAAGGTCCCTTCCAACTCTATTCGGATTGATGCTGACTCTGTAAACCACTCAGAGAGTGTTGTAAACCACTACGAAGCAGTATATAAGCCTAAGTGCAATTGCTACTCCTGCATCATTTAAAGAAAACAACTGGAATATGTCCATGGCTATGTCATCTCCAGATGTCAAGTGTAACTCAAGAGAGCCTTTACTTTGTAGATTCCCTTGAGAGCTCCTTATCCATGTCTTTTGAGTCTCTTCTAAGTCTGAGCAAATGTCATTTGTGTTAACATCACTTGTAAATAATATAATCAAGTACTTTCACGGGGAGATGGAAAAGGTCTTTGAGATATGCTTCTTATTATAGATGAAAATGAACAAACTCACTTTTCTTTCCCTTTTTGATCTCGCCGAGACTCTAATCACTAACAAGCATGAAAACCTAAATCAAAATAATACTAATTTTAAAAACACCACCTTTTCCTGGAAGGAGAAAAAATTAACATAAATGGAAGGTTGATTGAAAAGAAAATTCTGAACCTATTTTAGAATAGAATTGTTTATGCTGCCTTGAACGATGCCAGTCAAATAAATCAAACTGTAGAAATTGCTAATTACTCTTGAAGTGGGAACAAGGTGGCTGACACCCCCATGATCTATACCTGAATAGGAAATACTGTATAGTGTCTCTCAGGGGTGGGGGGGGATGGATGGATGGATGGATGGATAGATAGATAAGAGGGACATGGATGGATGGATAGATAGATAGATAGATAGATAGATAGATAGATAGATAAAGATAAGATAAGATAAGATAAGATAAGATAGATAGATAGATAGATAGATGATAGATAGATAGATAGATAGATAGATAGATAGATAGATAGATAGATAGATAGATAGATAAGAGATAGATGGGATAGATTTAGATTTATTTACTTATTTATTTTATTTTATTTAGTTTGTCAAAAATGTATGAGATAACAGGTGTAAGTATAAACATGGACATGAGCACAGGAAATGAGTACAAATAAATGGGGACAGTAGGACAGGGACGGAAGGCATGCTGGTGCGCTTATGCACGCCCCCTTTAGGGACCTCTCAGGAATGTGGTGAGGTCAACAGACAGTTTGAGGTTGAAGCTGTTTGAGGGTTTGAGGATGTAACAATGGAGTCAGGTAGAGCATTCCAGGCGTTGACCACTCTGTTGCTGAAGTCGTATTTTCTGCAATCGAGTTTGGAGTGGTTAGCTTTGAGTTTGTATGTATTGTTTGCCCCTGTATTATTGCTGTTGAAGCTGAAGTAGTCGTTGACAGGTAGGATGCTGTAGCAGACAATTTTGTGTACTACACCGTAGACAGGGTAGTTCCAGGTTGTTGAAGCCCAACATTTCGAGCCTGGTGGCGTAAGGGATTTTATTGTGAGCAGAGGAGTGGAGGACTCTTCTCGTGAAATACCTCTGGACTTCCTTAATTGTATTAATGTCCAATATACAGTGAGGATTCCGGGCAGACAAGCTGTAGATGATGGATGGATGGATGGATGGATAGATAGGTAGGTAGGTAGGTAGGTAGGTAGGTAGGTAGGTAGGTAGGTAGATAGATAGATAGACAGACAGACAGACAGACAGACAAATTGATAGAGACAGAGATGATAGATAGATAGATAAATAGATAAATAGATAGATAGATAGACAAATTGATAGAGACAGAGATGATTGATAGATAGATAGATAGATAGATAGATAGATAGATAGATAGATAGATAGATAGATAGATAGATAGACAGACAGACAGACAGACAGACAGACAGACAGACAGATGTGGGTTGCAAATCCCATCGCTACTGGTTCACTCATGTTCACATGAAAAACTTCTGCACATGCGCAGAAGTGACCGGGCAGGTGGATGGTGCTGCCACCACTACCAGTTCGCCTGATCCGGGCCAAACCGGGAGTAACCCACCTCTGGATGGATGGATGGATGGATGGATGGATGGATGGATGGATGGATGGATAGATAGATAGATAGATAGATAGATAGATAGATAGATAGATAGATAGATAGATAGAGTGAGTTTGTTTCACTTGTTAAGGCATCAGGTTAGAAACCAGGAAATTAGGATTTCTAATCTTGCCTTAGGCACAAAGCCATCTGGGTGACCTTAGACTAGTCACTTTCTCTCTGTCCTACGAAGGGGGCAGTGACAAACCACTTGTGAAAAATGCTGTCAAGAAAAGTGAAAGGTGTTGAGGAAGGGAGGGAGGGAGGGAGGAAGGAAAGAAAGCTGTGAGGGAGAAAAGAGAGAGAGAGAGAAAAAGAAGGAAAGAAAGAAAGAAAAGAAAAGAAATGCTTGTAGTTATTTTGGAAAAGGTTAGCCATACCATTTCAGAAAAGTGGTTGTCCGAACCTTCTTAAAAGCCTCCAGTGATGGAACACCTGCAACTTCTGGAGGCAAGCTGTTCCACCGGTTAATTGTCCTCACTCTTAGGAAATGTCTCCTTAATTCCAGGTTGCTTCTTTCTTTGATTACTTTCCATCCATTGTTCCTTGTCCTCCTCTTTGTGGCAGCCCCTCAAATACTGGAATACAGCTGCCGTGTCCCCCCCAAGTTCTTCTTTTCTCTAGACTGGCCATGCCCGGTTCCTGAAACCGTTCTTCGTATGTTTTCATCTCCAGGCCTTTAATCATCTTAGTTGCTCTTCTCTGCACTTTTTCCAAAGTCTCAACATCTTTTTTTTAAAAAATGTGATGATCAAAACTGGATGCAGGATTCCAGGTGTGGCCTTACTAAGGCTTTATAAAGTTGTGCTAATACTTCACAGGATTTTAATTCTATGCTCACTTTTGGCGTAGTGTGAAAAAAAGTGTTGTGTATTCTCAAACACTAAGGCCCAAATTTGAATTTAAATCTGAGCCCATCTTGATTTCCGATGATCTAAACATATCTCTGCCTTGTCATAAACAGGTGGAATAAAGAAATATTATTTATTTATTGACATCAACCACGGGATTTGCATACATTCGTCAAATGTGGTTGTGTTTTCTTCCTACCTTTCTCTTTGGCGCATTAAAAACTAAAATATTTAGGGGTGGATGGATGTGACTGAAGTTTATAACTGTTTGTTTGGTTGTTAGCTTCTCAATGAAGATACATAAAACTAAATAGTCCATTATGGTTTAATTAGACAGCCATTAGAAAACAAGAAAATTGCTAATGAAAGCAGTTATAAGCAAGAAAGTGCAGATTTGCACACAAAAAAAATCCCCACAACTCACACAAAATACACACTGTAGATGTTTGGAAATATCTTCGCAAAAGTGATGACTCCTTAAGGATTTTGATCTTCCAATTAATAGATTTTGGACCTTATCCACCCTTTAATTATGCAGAATTATGAACATCTCACTAGAGGAAAGTCATTAATGTATCATTGGGGATGAGATGGCTAGTTATACATTTTTTTGAGTACTTTTTTTTCCACACCTGAACTCATTCTCTACCATCTGTTTCTCTCTCTCTCTCTCTCTCTCTCTCTCTCTCTCTCTGCCTCTCTCTCTCTCTGTCTCTTTCTCTGTTTCTCTTTCCCTCTGTGTCTCTCTCTATCTCTTTCTGCCTCTCTCTGTTGTGTCTATCTCTCTGTTGTATCTATCTCTCTGCCTCTCTGCCTCTCTCTCTCTCTCTCTTTCTCTCTTTCTCTCTCTGCCTCTCTCTCTCTGCCTCTCTCTGTCTCTCTCTGTGTGTTTCTCTTTCCCTCTGTGTCTCTCTCTATCTCTTTCTCTGTTGTGTCTATCTTTCTGCCTCTCTGTCTCCCTCTGTCTCTCTGTCTCTTTCTCTCTCTTTCTCTCTCTCTGTCTCTCTGCCTCTCTCTCTCTCCCTCCATCTGTTTCTTTCTCCCTGTGTCTCTCTGTGTCTCTCTGTGTGTCTCTCTCTCTGTTTCTCTTTGTGTATCTCTGTCTCTCTCTGCCTCTCTCTCTCTTTCTCTGTCTCTCTGTCTCTCTCTGTTTCTCTTTCCCTCTGTCTCTCTCTCTATCTCTTTCTGCCTCTCTCTGTTGTGACTATCTCTCTGCCTCTATCTATCTCTGCCTCTCTCTGCCTCTTTCTCTCTCTGCCTCTCTCTGCCTCTCCCTCTGTCTCTGTCTCTCTGTCTCTCTCTGTTTCTCTTTCCCTCTGTGTCTCTCTCTATCTCTTTCTGCCTCTCTCTGTTGTGTCTATCTCTCTGTTGTATCTATCTCTCTGCCTCTCTCTCTCTCTCTCTCTTTCTCTCTCTCTCTCTGCCTCTCTCTCTCTGCCTCTCTCTGTCTCTCTTTGTGTGTTTCTCTTTCCCTCTGTGTTTCTCTCTATCTCTTTCTCTGTTGTGTCTATCTTTCTGCCTCTCTGTCTCCCTCTGTCTCTCTGTCTCTTTCTCTCTCTTTCTCTCTCTCTGTCTCTCTGCCTCTCTCTCTCTCTCCCTCCATCTGTTTCTTTCTCCCTCTGTGTCTCTGTGTGTCTCTCTCTCTGTTTCTCTTTGTGTATCTGTCTCTCTCTGCCTCTCTCTCTCTTTCTCTGTCTCTCTGTCTCTCTCTGTTTCTCTTTCCCTCTGTCTCTCTCTCTATCTCTTTCTGCCTCTCTCTGTTGTGACTATCTCTCTGCCTCTGTCTATCTCTGCCTGTCTCTGCCTCTTTCTCTCTCTTTCTCTCTCTGTCTCTCTCTGCCCCTCCTCTCTGCTATAAACTTTCAAATTTTCATTAACCTTCAGTGTAGGTCTTCTGGAATTGAACCTCCCTTCTGTCGACTTAAAGGGTAATTACCTGCTAACTGCTAATGCGGCTCTGGTTTATTTCCCCCCCCCCCCATCATGAACAGTTTGAACAATAAGACACATTTGCTGTCAATGAAAGCCCAGCTTCAAAATTGACTTGAAAAGATTTTGGCATCATGGAAACTCATCCTGGTGCCTCCTTACAAACAAAACCGGTAGGTTAATCTCCTCCGAAGGTTAAAATTTGGGTTTATTCCTTTATGAAAGAGAAAAACCAACACTGATTTTTTTTCTTGCTGAAGAACACCTGCACAACTAAAGCTGTTGGCTAAATGGTTGAAGTTTTTTTAGCTGTGAGTTATATGTGTAGATAGATAGAGGGTAGATGATAGATAGATAGATAGATAGATAGATAGATAGATAGATAGATAGATAGATAGATAGATAGATATAGGTATGTATGTATGTATGTATGTATGTATGTATGTATGTATGTATGTATGTATGTCGAGAGAGAGAGAGAGAGAGAGAGAGAGAGAGAGAGAGAATAGGTAGGTAGATATAGATGGATGAATGGATGATAAGTAGATGATAGGTAGGTAGGTAGGTAGGTATAGATGGAGGGAAGAGGGGATGATAGGTAGATGATAAGTAGGTAGGTAGGTAGATAATAGATAGGTAGGTAGGTAGGTAGGTAGGTAGATGATAGATAGATGATAGATAGATAGATAGATAGATAGATAGATAGATAGATAGATAGATAGATAGATAGATAGATAGCAATAGCAATAGCAATAGCAATAGCACTTAGACATATACTGCTTTACAGTGCTTTACTGTCTTCTCTAAGCGGTTTACAAAGTTAGCCTCTTGCCCCCAACAATTTGGGTCCTCATTTTACCCACCTTGGAAGGCTGAGTCAACCTTGAGCCTGGTGAGATTTGAACTGCCTCATTGCAGGCAGCAGAAGTAGCCTGCAGTACTGCACTCCAACCACTGCGCCACTGGGGCTCTTGCTAATTGCAAAAGCTGCCCTTGAAGTCCATACATCTTAAAACTTGCCAGGAATGAGGATGGACTATATTCCAACTTGGGAAGCAAAATGTGAATTTTGCTTTGGTTTTTCTAACCTGATTGCAGCCATTTTTGTTCCCCCATTTAAAAGGTGTATAATCCTCCTTGGGTTTGTATTTTGATCTGCTTTTCCTAATATGTGCAGGACTTACAAGCAATTTCCCTGGTACAATGCAGTTTGCGTGTTATTGGCACAAGCGGGCAAAGTTGTAGATTTCTATTGAAGAGCCGAGGTGGCTCCAAACAAATTTGTCCCTTATTCTTATTAGACTTCTACAAGAAAATGTCCCCCCTAGTTGTTTTCCTACACTGCGCCCGGCACTCCGTTCAGAGGCCTGTGCAAATTCTGAGAAGTTTGCCGAATATCATTAAGTAAGCGCTTGACTCCGGTCTCTTGGAGGTGTGTGTGTTGTCTCAACTTTGAAATTTGTATTTCATTGTGAGTCTTCCCGAGTAACTTAGAGCCATTGTATCAGTTTGACATTTTAGTTGGGGGAAGTAAATAAGATAAATGGTGACACGGAGACACCCTCGGGGTGTGTGCACATGTTAATATTAATGTCTCCATGTCTCAGGAGAGCTGTTGGCACCACATACCACGCATTCATCAGCAACATCCTGTGCAGAATTTTGACAACCCAAGGAGCAAGTAGATTAAAAGTGCTCCAAAGATTCTGCATATTTCTTGCCCAGAAAGTATTGTTGGCATTCGTTCGTTTCCCATCTCTGTTGGTTTTGCTACAAGATCTGCAATGAATAAAACATGGACACAAACACACACACATACACACACATTGGTTTGCAACTTGCCCAACACATACACCTTTTTTATATGTGCATTTGTAGCCAATGACTCTATTTTCTACTTATTATTGGGTTTGATGCACCACCTTTCTTTCCATTGGATAATCAGGACAGTATTATGACAGTAACGAAACTGAAAAATATAGATAACCGTCCATTAAGCACCATTTGTATCTAGGTAAAAAGGAAACAGAAATGCATCACAATGCTCAGGAAGCTGCGTACTCATGGGAGAGTGCTTAGTTTTTCTTTTGTGATGCCAATTCTTACCCCTGAAAAATTGGGATACATTAAACAGAATCAAAGCATCCTTCGGTGATGCATGAAAGCAGCCGTGTCCTCTAGAAAGTTTGCACAGCTGCTTCAAAGGATGACATTAACACCAGCAAAACTTTGTTCTGTGATTCGTGAAAGCATCTGTGTCCTCTAGATGATCACCACAGCTGTTTCAAAGTTTTTCATCAGCATAAGCAAAGCATCCTTCTGTGAGTCATGAAAGCAGCTGTGTCCTCTCGAAAGTCTGCCAAGCTGTTTCAAAAGTTTTCATTAGCATAAGCAAAGCATCCTTCTGTGACTCATGAAGGCATCTGTGTCCTCCAGAGGGTCATCAAAGCCTTTTCAAAGGTTTTCATTAGCATAAGCAAAGCATCCTTCTGGGAATCATGAAAGCAGCTTTGTCCCCTAGAAAGTCTGCCCAGCTGCTTCAAAGGTTGACATTAGGACCAGCAAAGCTGGTCCTTTTGTGGTGCATTAAAGCAGCTGTGTCCTCTAGAAAGTTTGCACACCAGCTTCAAAGGTTGTCCTGGGTTGTGGGTGTATATGAAGCCCCACAGAAAAGCTTCCCTTCTGTGCACACCCAAGGTGGGACACACCTTGGAAACAAATGCACAACTTTCCTAAAACATGTGGCTGCTTTTAATACATCAAGGAAAGGAGATGTGATCTCATTAATGCTCTGAAAAGCAATTATTTAGCCCTACAAATCTTCAGTTCCCTTTTTCACAGTCTTCTCCATCAACTTCACTTAAAATAATGAAACATGGCTGCCCCTACTGACATTCGTGGGGTCCTTGGTGCTCTCTGAGTTTGGTTCTTTTCTTGCACAATCAATACTTCCACTCAAAAATCAGCTGGCTGGCGGGAGGTGCGTGTGCATGTGTGGAGGAGCTGAGCTTGGGGCCACAGCTCACGTGCCAGGTGACATGGCTCTGCTCCCTTCTAGCACTGGTGATGTTACCTAGTTGGATAATGAAATGTCTGCAAGAAAACAACCAAGCTCATTTCAACCCTAAACTGCAAATTCTCTCTTCTTTTGGTGCCCCAGAAATCAATACCTTTTCAATCAGTATATTAGCACCAAATGCAGGGGATCGGGACTTGGTTCTGAGCCCAAAACTGGTCTGCACTTTTCTTAGGTTTTAAAATGTTATTTATGTTACACTGCTGGGTGTATCTTTATTTAAGATTAGCAGTATATTTTACCGGGACACTTCATATATACCCAACCATGTTCCTGCTTGCAAAAGGAAGAAGAGGAAACTATTCTCTCCTCTTCCTTTCATTTTCTGGGAGAATAATTCAAATACAGTGGTACCTGGGTACTCGTCCTTAATTGGTTCTGGGAGGTGCGACAAGTACTAAAAAGGATGAATACCAAACAAACCACATGACGTACCATGAGGCCGGGGGTGCTACCTATCCCTTTTCCTTCCTCTCGGCCCTTCCCAATGTGACCAGCTTCCTGTCTCTCCTCTGCAACTGTCCCCACTTCCTTTTGCAGCGTGTCAGGTACCAAACAAACAATGAGTATCAGGGCAACATTTTCGCATCGAAATGTGTTGAGTATCAAGTTGGATGGGTTTTGAAGCCGTTGAGTACCAAGTACCACTGTATTTTTTTTTAAAAAAGATGAAACTGAAGCCCCACCCTAGAATTTTGTAATCAAGGAAGCTATTTTTACAGTTTGTTTTTCCATTAAAAGGAAAACCTTTTGCATTTGGTAAATATATCAAAGGTCCTTGCTGTAGATGGAAATTGCTAGAGAAATATGCTGGCTCCTCAAAATAGCTTCCAGTTTTATGATCCATAATTAGAAGAAAAATAAGATGGAAAATTCAGTGATGGATATAGAAAGTTGTAGCCTTGGCTTCTCTTAACAATCCAACTAAGGGTTTAATCCTCTGAAGTCATTAGTTTTACAATATCTCATCTTCTTCTGGCCATCTTATGTCACAGTCATCAGCTGTGCGCAGAAAGCACAGGATGTAATTTGGAAGCAAACGTTAATTTAGAAAGGAAGGGAGGTTTAATGTTTAGCATAAACTGAATTAGAAATGATAGAGTTTGGTTTACGATTAAAGCAACATTTCAACCAGTGGTGGGTTCCAGGTGGTATGCCCTGATACGGGTGTACCTGTGGTAGCTGGCAGCAGCAGCCACTATACTGGAACAATGGCTCATTTGGCTCACCCACCGGTGTTCCTTACCACTTTCCGAGGGAAACAGACCAATTGCACACACGTGCACATCGTACGGCACCTGCGTGACCTCCGTCAAGCAGCTGAGTGTCACAGGGCAATGGCCATGCACGTGTGTCCACAGTGCAAGTGTCCACCAAGGATGCCTACTCCTATTGTAGCATACCGGTTGTGACGGGATCCAGAACCCACCTCTGATTTGAACCCCTGAACATGGGGGTTCGTGGGCAGAACACATGATGAAATGCGAGCTACAGCATTGTGGCATAAACCCCTGTCCTTTGGTGATGCAAATTCTGCTCCGTCACTGGAGGTTTTCAGGAAGACACTGGACAACCATTTGTCCAGAATGGTATAGAACAGGGGTGTCAAGGCCCACAGGCTAGATCCAGTGCCCAGGGCGCTTAGATCTGGCATCCGGAGCTGACCTGGAAACAGCAAAAGATCACCCCGCAGTGCCACTGCCAGCAAAAACGGAGCTAGGGAGCACGGCATGTTTTTGGACCTTTTTTCCAGGCCATTTTTTGGGGTCCGTGTTCAGATTTGTTAAACCCAAAGACCAGCTGGTTGGCACATGCAGATGCACCGGCCAGCTGGTCTTCGGGTGTCTGGAGCTGTGGTGCCCAAGCCTGCATGCGTGTTCTGAGTTGGGCACTTGGTGCTGAAAAGGTTCGCCATCCCTGGCATAGGGTCTCCTGCTTGTGGAGGGGGTCTGGACTAGGCGCTCTCCAAGGTCCCTTCCAGCTCTGTTCCAATTCTGATCTTCTCCACAAGCCGGTGACAAAGATAAATGCTTCAGCTGATATCCCGCTCCTGCTGTCGAGCTATCCATTCAATAGAATATGGTATAACAAAAATAGCAGGCAAACGATACCCTGTTACCAAGGGACCAGCATCATCAGTCTGCTGTGGAAAGGCTTAGATGAGGTTCCATTAATCTCCTTCGGTCCTGCGCTATAAATAGGAGCTGAAAGGAGACAGGACTGCTTAAAACAAATAATTAAATAACCAGGCCTGGAAGTAAACTTTCTTATCAGCTAAATTGTCTATCACTGGATGTTCCACTCCGGGCAGTTGTAAGGTTTGTCAAACTACGTTGGACAGAGGTTCAAGGGACCCTCAAGGTAAGACCCACCACTGAGCCCCCCAAAAAATTGTTGCTGAGTGAGACATGAGTTACGGCTGGATTTTACGAACTCCCTTGCCACAGTTGTTAACTGAACTGTTGCAACTGTTTTTTTAAATATATTTTTATTCTTTTTAAACAAAACAACACATACAAAACAAGAGCAAGAAAAGAAAAACTTTCCTCCATTTCATCAAGCACGTCGTTTGGTTACAAGTTTTTGTGCATCAATTCTTAAGATTAAGAATAACATCACTGGTTTTGCATTAAACATAAGTGAATATTTTGCTGTCATTGAGCATGATGTGTTCGAATTACCATTAATATTCTTTCATTTGTAACAATCTTTATTTCCTTGGATTCATAATTATCTATCAAATAACAATGAGTCTTTCAAGTATTATAATATCACCTATCTCCAAGGGGAAAAAGCGGAGATTAGAACAAAGAATTCCCATTAAATTATAATATTCATTCATATTTTCAATTGACCATAATGTCACCAATCATCCAGAGTTCCAAAAATAGTTGTTACAACTGTTAGTTAGTAACACAGTTGTTAAGTCAGTCAGGCTTCCCCCGTTGATTTTGCATGTAGCAAGGTCTCAAAAAATAAAAAACACCTCATCCCAGGACACTGCAAACGGTCATAAATATGAGTCACTTGGCAAGCATCTAAATTTTTTTTGGGGGGGGGGATCATGTGGGTATGGGGTCCCAAGTGTGCAAAATGCTCATAAATCACTTTTTCAGAGATTTCGTAACACGCTTCAGCAGAACAGGTACTAAAATTGGAATGATACAGAGAAGAGTAGCTTTCAACAGTCGCTAAATGAATGGTTATAAGTCGAGGACTGCCCGTATGTGGTTAGTTGGACTTCACTGCTGGTTCTTGCTTTATCTGGCCAGTTTCAGGAGGGTGATTTCTTGGGTGGGAGAATGAACCGATGAAAAGGGGTGGGAATTCCGAAGACAAAGCTTTGGATCGTCAATAGTTAGTAACTGTGAGGGGGATCTTGGAGTCCTAGTGGACAACCATTTAAATAGGAGCCAGCTGTGTGCAGCAGCTGCCAAAAAAGCCAACACAGTTCTAGGCTGCATCAATAGATGAAGAGAATCAAGATCACATGAAGTGTTGATGCCACTTTATAATGCCTTGGTAAAGCCACACTTGGAATAGTGCATTAAGTTTTGGTCGCCACGATGTAGAAAAGATGTGGAGACTCTAGAAAGAATGCAGAGAAGAGCCACAAAAATGATTAGGGGACTGGAGGCTAAAACATATGAAGAATCATTGCAGGAACTGGGCATGGCTAGTCTAGTGAAGAGAAGAATTAGGGGTGACATGATAGAAATATTCCAGTATTTGAGGGGCTGCCACAGAGAAGAGGGAGTCAAGCAGAGGTAGTATATTCAGCAGGTTCTGACCAGTTCTAGAGAACTGGTAGTAGAAATTTTGTGAGGTTTGGAGAACTGGTAAATACCACCTCGGATTTGTTCCGCCCCATTTATTCTCTGCCTCTCGAGTCCCAGCTGATCGGGAGGGAATGGGGATTTTGTAGTATCCTTCCCCTGCCACGCCCACCAAGCAATACCTACCAAGCAATGCCACGCCCACCAAGCCACACCCACAGAACCGGTAGTAAAAAAAATTTGAATCCCACCACTCGAGACAAGCTATTCTCTTGAGCCAAGGTGGCGCAGTGGTTAAATGCAGCACTGCAGGCTACTGCTAGATCAGCAGTTCAGCGGTTCAAATCTCACCGGCTCAGGGTTGACTCAGCCTTCCATCCTTCCGAGGTGGGTAAAATGAGGACCCAGATTGTTGGGGGCAATATGCTGACTCTCTGTAAACCGCTTAGAGAGGGCTGAAAGCCCTATGAAGCGGTATATAAGTCTACTGCTATTCTCCAAAGCACCTGAAGGCAGGACAAGAAGCAACAGATGGAAACTAATCAAGGAGAGAAGCAACTTAGAACTGAGAAGAAATTTCCTGACAGCGAGAACAATTAGTCAGTGGAACAATTTGTCTTCAGAAGTTGAGAGCGCTCCAAGAATGGAAGTTTTTAAGAAGATGTTGGATAACCATTTGTCTGAAATGGTAGAGGGTCTCCTGCTTGAGCAGGCGGTTGGAGTAGAGGACCTCCAAGGTCCCTTTCAACTCTGTTATTCTGTAGTTTCAGCCTCATAGTCATCAGAATAATTTAATTTATCCGTGCAATCTTGGTGGGGTTTCCCCCCCCCCTTTTAGCTCTGCCTTCACCTTCTAAAATGTAGCTGAGTTAGAGGAAGGAGGTTTACGAGAGTAAGGCTGGATCAAGCTAAGAGCATTATGCTTCTTGTATTTTAATGGGTCTCCAGAGGAATCAGAAAGCACCGATTTGAGGAAAAGTCTGCGAGACAGTAAGATAAGTTGGCTGGGAAAGCGAAATCCCAGGGAACGATGAACTGAGACAGAAAAAAAATGTTTTCTGAAATATCAAGGGCTTGCTTTAATTATCTTATAATGTTTGGGGAAGATTACGATTCAGGAAAAAATGTGCAGGAGAGCTGAACATCGGCTGGGCAGAGTCTTTCCATGCAGGAAGAACCATGGCGTGAACCTTTGGGCCTCATTTTCAGATTATTATTATTATTATTATTATCGTGATTGGAGCTGGGAATACAGCGAGATTTAAATTAATTGAATTAATTTATTATGCTGCCATCAGAATTGAAAGAGTAGGATGGTATTAAGGCCCTCATCATACCAAGATCGCCTGTGGGGATGAGACAGATAGAAAAATGGATAAAGCAGTGTTTGCTAATTCAGTTTGCTCTTGCACAGATTCTGAATCTACCCTCCATAAAAGGATCCCTGGGCTTTGGGGGAAGACTTACTGAGTTCATTTAACAAACAAGGTTCTTCTCAATCTCTTCTTATTTCCATTTTCCGGAACAGGTTTGGAGTCACTACAAGCATAGGTGTGACTTCCTCTGATCATCACCTAGTGAACAAAGCTGGAAATGGATAATTTGCAAGTTTAAATACTCAGCGCCCAAATGAAGCACCTGTATACAAAGGTCTTGTTGTGGCCCGCCAGATTCGAACAGTGAGGAGATTGAGGAGGAACATGGGCCAGTCCTGGAGTCTGGGGAAGGCTCTGATGAGGGCTCTGTGTCAGAGGCAGAGTGGGGGCCAGGGCCGTATGCTAGTTATCAGCTGCCTTCAGAGTCAGATATCAGTAAGGCAGAAGAACAGGTGGAGCCTCTTCCCAGTGTGCACATGCACAGTTGCCAGAAGAAGGGAGCAGCTAAAGAACAGGGGCCGACTTGGGAGTAAGGCCACAGGTGGACAATGAATGGCCTCTCCCAGAGGAAATAAAAGAGGAGTGAAAGGGGAGGGGAGTTTGAAGAAAACAATTAATTCGCTTAATTGGTTCGTGACTCTCCGAGACTCCTTGCCAAGTTTTGCAGAGATCAGACTGGCAGCTCTGCAAGCCAGATAAGGTCTGTGACTGTAAAACCTCCCTTGAAAGATTTTGCTGGATGTGAATGAGCAGATTTCACAGTAAATTAATAAAAGGGGTTGCACACCTTTCTGATCGACAAGCTCAGTGTCTTAGCCACTGAGCCACCATGTCCCTTTTAATGTGTCTACTGATGGCCAATTTGTTTAAATGACAATTATCCAGGAATCCCCTAGTGGATTTGGATTTGTCCATCTTCTGCTTTCCTTTCCCAAAAAGGCTCAAGTCAAGTGAAGTTTCAATTGTGCTGTTGGTTAGAATGCAGTAGTGCAGGCAAATTGTGCCAACTGCTAGCAGCTCGATTCTCAATAGCTCAAGGTTGACTCAGCCTTCAATCCTTCCGAGGTGGGTCAAATGAGGACCCAGATTGTTGAGGGCAAGAGGCTGACTCTGTTAACTGCTTAGAGAGGGCTGTAAAACACTACGAAGCAGTATATAAGTCTAAGTGCTATTTCTATTTCTATTTCATTTATTCCTTCTTCCTTCCTTCCTTCCTTTCTTCCTTCCTTCCTTTCTCACTGAGCTGCGGTGGCATAGTGGTTAGAGTGCATTGATTTATCTCTCCCCCCCTGACTTCCTTCAGCAAAATCCAGATTCAGCATCTGGAAAAGAAGACATTAGGGCAGAGGACAGCCATTAGAAAGAGTAAAAACTCAGGATAAAACATCCTGAGCGCCTGGAGAACAGAGGAAACAAAAATCTGCCAAATAAAGATAAAACAAAAATGCCCCCTTAATTCTGACTCCCAGTAAGCAAGATATTTAAAATGGTACTTCTGTTTTAAATTCCATTATCAAAACGTGATCATTTCCCCTCCACTAACTCGCTAGGATTTGAAAGCCCTTAAAAAGTCAAGTTATCATTTTTGGCTCTTTCTAAATGGATTTCTTCCCGGCAGGAAGTTCTTGACTTTCAACTGGTTACTTAGCAACCATTTGAAGAAGTTATTATGGACTGCCCCAAAGGAACTTATGACTAAAATTCCAAAGTTGCAATAGCAGTCTCCCCTTGTGGTCGCGTGGTCACGATTTACAATGGGTTTTTTTTGCCAAAATTGGCATTCACTTCCTGCAAAAATGTCCTATAATTAACAATGGGTTGATCTTCATGGCTATGGATTCACTTAATGACCATATTCATTTACTTAATGAGCACAACCAAAAAAAGGTCATGAGTCATGATTATTGGGAAGGGCCCACAAAGGCCCATCCATAGGTTGGCTGCTTCCGGTTTGGACCAGTTCGGACGAATGAACGAACCAGTAGTTGCAACCAGCGGCTGGGCCCACCACCGCCAGGTGCTATCCCATCTTATATAATTGCCGTATGTTTGAAGCCGTGTGTATGTGATGCAGGCACTCGTGAGATCAAAGGCAGCGTGTGCACACATCAGGGGTGGGTTCCTGCCAGTTCTAACCTCTTCTATAGAAAAAGTTCCACAAATCTACCATGCTGTTTAGAACCGGTTCCAGCTCCCTCCCCCCGCCCGTCCACACCACGCTTGCCCTGCCCACTGCTCACTGATTGGCTGGCTCACCAATCACCCTGCCCACCTCTAAGAGTTTTATCTAAACCTTAAAGTCTTAAAGCTGTCAAGTTTGAACACCATTGGGGTGCAAGGGTCTTGTAAATGGACAGCTTTAAGACTTGCACACTTCAATGCCAGAGTTACTAAGCCAATATGACTGGAGGAGGAATTCTGGGAGTTGAAGTCCACAAGTCTTAAAGCTGTCAAGTTTGAACACCCCTGGGGTTTTTTTTCTAAAGGGTTAGGGGTGCAAGGGTCTTGTAACTTGACAGCTTTAAGACTTGCACGCTTCAAATGCCAGAGTTTCTGAACCAACGTTTTGGTTGCTAAGCAAGAGCGTTGTTAAGTGAGTTTCACTACATTTTACATGCTGGCCACGCCCACCCAGTCACATGTCTGCCAAGCCACTCCCACTGTCACATGGCTGGCAAGCCACTCCCCACCTGGTCACATGGCTGGCAAGCCACTCCCCACCTGGTCACATGGCTGGCAAGCCACTCCCACAAAGTAGGCCACATCTACAGAAGAGGTTCCAAAAAAAATTTGAAACCCACCACTGGCATCTGTGCACTCACATTTTTGGTTCTGTCCGAGCCAGTTGGTTCATTATGTGACGACCACCTCTGGGCCCATGACAAATTTAAAGATTAATGAGCAGGCTCCATGGTGGTTGCAACTAAAGGACTTACCATATTTGATACTGTGATGTATGTCTCTTTAAATACAGCTATACAGCTAGTCCTTGAGTAACAACCACAATTGAGCCTAATCAAGGAAAGCACTTGAGGGCAGGACAAGAAGCAACAGGTGGAAACTAATCGAGGAGAGAAGCAACTTGAGGACTGAGGAGAAATCTCCTGACAGTTGGAACAATTCATCAGTGGAACCACTTGACTCCAGAAGTTGTAAATGCTCCAATAGGGGGAGTTTTTAAGAAGATGTTGGATAGCCATTTGTCTGAAGTGGTGTAGGGTTTCCTGCCTAGGCAGGGGGTTAGACTGGAAGACCTCCAAGGTCCCTTCCAACTCTGTTATTCTATTCTATTCTATTCTATTCTATTCTATTCTATTCTATTCTATTCTATTCTATTCTATTCTATTCTATTCTATTCTATTCTATTCTATTCTAATTCTATTATGTCCTGTCCTGTCCTGTCCTGTCCTGTCCTGTCCTGTCCTATCCTATCCTATCCTATCCTATCCTATCCTATCCTATCCTATCCTATCCTATCCTATCCTATTCCACCTAGAACTAAGAAGAAATTTCCTGACATTTAGAACAATCAATCAGTGGAACGGCTTGCCTCCAGATGTTGTGGGTGTTCCATCGCTGGAGAGCTTTTAAGAAGAGATTGGACAATGTTTTTTGTGAAATGGGATAGAGCAGTGATGGCTAAGCTTTTTCCCATTGCTTGCCAAAAGCGGGGGGGGGGGAGCACAAGGCAGTTGTGCGTGGGCGTGCCCACACCCATAATTCTATATGCATCTCACACACACACACACACGCTTTTGGCATGCGATGGACCCGTTTTTCACCTTCCCCAGGCTCCAGAGGCTTTCTAGGAGCTTGGGGAGGATGAAAACGGCCTCCGGAGGCTTCCGGAGGCTTCCCTGAAGCTTTCAGAGGGGAAAAAATGGCCGTACGGGCAATCCGGAGGTTCAGGAATTGACTTCTGGTTTGCCCATAGAGACATTTTTCTCCCACCGGAGGCTTCAGGGGGCTCCCTCTGGTGGGAGAAAAATGGCCCAATGTGCAAACCGGAAGTCTGTTCCTGAACTTCCGGTTTATGAGTTGGGTTGATTTTCACTCTCCGTGGAAGCCTCCGAAGGGCGGAAAAAGGCCGAAAATGAAGGACGAAGTCAGCTGGCCAGTGTACGACCTAACAAATGGCAATGCCTCATGTTCCCTAACAAATGACTCCATGTGCCACAGATTCGCCATCATGGGGAGAGGGTTTCCTGCTTGAGCAGGGTGTTGGAAAAGAAAGAAAGACAGACAGACAGACAGACAGAGAGGGACAGAGAGAGAGAGACAGAGAGGGAGAGGGAGGAAGAGATAGAGAGAGACAGATACACACACAGAGAGAAGCAATTTATTATTATCTTCTTCCAATATTTTTCCTTTTATTGCTGTTTTTCCGTATATCCTACAGATCTGACATTTTCTGATGGTATCCCAACTCAAGAACCAATCCTGCTTATCTTTGGAAATAAACCAAGATAAGCTTGATATTTCTACAGGCTGTCTTCGGTCTTCCAATTATTTGATCCCAAGCTATTTGGGGCCTTAAAAATCCCCCCAACTCTTCTGATGTACATTTCTTATTTCAACCCGTCTGCTTCCTCCCTCTGAAACAGAAGTGTTATAGACAGCATGGGAATCATCGTTGGATCTATGTCCTTATTTTAATTCACTTACTTTCCCTATCAATATTTTATTCTCATCATAAATATTTGAGCCTGTAAGCTTTCCTTTAGCATTTACAGACCAGACTAGAATATGATGAATAATTTAGGAGCAGAAGTACAAGCTGGCACATAGAGATGGTTATTAAAGGGAATATAATTTGACTTGCAGGCAATTCTCTGCATTTTCTGTGTCTCGTTTGCTCTCCGTGTTTTCTGATCCTATCCCTTTGGTATCACAACGGTTGAAATTCAAGCGAAGCAAAATAGCATAAGGCCAAATGTACGTTTCTGGAACTGTAGTATTTAGAAATTTCATCCTGGGATGGACATTGGCTTAAGGGAATTGTTGAATCGGGTGAATGAAGGCACACTCAGGCTTCAGAGTAACAAACAGCTCTTTATTGGTACAAGTCAACTATGCACAATCCAGAAAAGGTTCAGTCTGACAGCAGCCCTTTTAAAGGGATCTGTCAGACCCTTCGCCCAATCAGATTGAATCTCTGTTCCCACCGGAACAGAGGACCTTGATGTAAACCAGTGGTGAGATTCAAATAATTTAACAACCAGTTCTCTGTCCTAAAACCAGCTGGGTAAGCGTGGCTTGATGGTCATGTGACTGGGTGGGCATGGCCAACTCAATGTCACTCACGTTGATGGGCACTTCACCTTAGCTGTTACAATATAATAAGGGTTAACTGAAGAGGGAGCTTCTGTAAGGAGGGCAATAAAGATTAGGCTAGAAACAACACCAGAATGTTTCCTGCCTGACTTGCTTTGCAGGATTAGCCCTGTAAAGTGAAAAAAAATAAAAGGAGATTTCTTCCAACAACCGGTTCTCCAAACTGCTTAGAAAGTTACCAACCGGTTCTCCAGAATAGGTGCGGACTGGCTGAATTCCACCACTGGTGTAAACCATTACCAATATTTCTGGTATCTAACAGGAATCCTCATGTTATGACTACAATCGGGGCCAGAAATTCTAAGGAAGAATTGGTTGTTATGCCCGATTTTAAGACTTTATTTTGCCATGGTTGTTAAGTAGATCAATGCAGATGTTAAGTGAATCCTGTGGTCATTGAATGAAGCCAGCTTCCCGCAATTACTTTGCTTCTCAGAGGCTGGCTGGGAAGATTGCAAATGGCAATGACTTGAACCCGGGATGCTGCCTTACTCATAAAGTAAAGGTTCCCCTCGCACATATGTGCTAGTCGTTCCTGACTCTAGGAGGCGGTGCTCATCTCCGTTTCAAAGCATAAGAGCCATCCCTGTCCAAAGACCTCTCCGTGGTCATGTGGCCGGCATGACTCAATGCCTAAGGCGCATGCACTGTGGTTCCTATTTTTCTACCTGCATTTTTTACGTGCTTTCGAACAGCTAGGATGACAGAAGCTGGGACAAGTAACGGGAGCTCCCTCCGTTACACGGCGCTAGGGATTTGAACCGACAATCTGCCGATCTTTTTCATCGACAAGCTCAGTGCCTTGGCCACTGAGCCACCGCGTCTCATCTAGAGGTGGTTGCTACCAGCATATTTTTTTTGCTTAGAACTAAGGAGAAATTTCCTGACAGTTAGAACAATTAATCAGTGGAACAACTTGCCTCCAGAAGTTGTGAATACTCCAACACTGGAAGTTTTTAAGAATATATTAGATAACCCTTTGTCTGAAGTGGTGTAGGGTTTGCTGCCTAAGCAGGGGGTTGGACTAGAAGACCTTCAAGGTCCCTTCCAACTCTGTTATTCTAAATCAGTGTTTCTCAACCTTGGCGACTTTAAGTCCTGTGGACTTCAACTCCCAGAATCCCCCAGCCAGCTCTGCAGAGCTGGCTGGGGGATTCTGGGAGTTGAAGTCCACAGGGCTTAAAGTCGCCAAGGTTGAGAAACACTGTTCTAAATCATTCCCTGGTGTCTGAAACACTCTTTGTCAGTTCTTTCTTCTATCATAGTTGTTCACTGACACTGATAATGGGAAAAGGGCATTTCATGAATTCCTTTGATTGCAGATAAGCTTTGCTGGACTAATAGAGTCTTCACCGCAGGCTTTCATATGAATTTACCCCGTGCGCAGGAAAAAAATGATATTTTCGAAATATCTTTATGTGGGCATCTCTCTTAATCTTTGCCGCAGCCACCTATCATGGCTGCTAATTGACTCAGGCTGAACATGGTGATATTTCAGTTGCCCAGGTGTTTGCAGTTCAGTTGTAAGTTGATCTCCTTGAAAAAGTATGCCGGTATGACTCAACTGTTTTCATTTTCCCAAGTGATGCATAAAAAGCAAATTATAAAGCCAGAGTACAGTACAGTGGATAATGCTAATTGTAATTATGTCTCCTCCTTCTCCTTCTCCTTCTTCCTCCTCCTCCTCCTCCTCCTCTTCCTCTTCTCCTCCTCCTCCCTTTTCCTTCTACACTTCTTCCTCCTCCTCCTTCCTTTTCCTTCTTTTCCTCTTCTTCCTCCTCCTCCACCACTTCCTCCGTTTCGTCTTTCTCCTCCTACTTATGCTTCTTTCTCTTCTTCCTCCTCTTCTTCTTCTTCTTCTTCTTCTTCTTCTTCTTCCTCTTTGTCCTCCTCCTCCTCCTTCCCTTCCTTTTTCTTCTTCTACAGTTCTTCTTCCTCCTCCTCTTCTTCCTCCTCTTCTTCCTCTTCCTTCTTTTCCTCTTCCTCCTCCTCCTCCACCACTTCCTCCTCTTGGTCTTCCTCACGTTTCTTCCTCTTCTTCTTCCTCCTCCTCTTTCTCCTCCTCCTCCTTTTCCCCCATCTCCTTTTCTTCCTCCTTCTCTTCCTCCTGTTCATCTTCCTCCTCCTTCTCCTCTTCTTTCTCCTCCTCCTCCTCCTCTTCTTCCTCCTCCTCTTTTTTCCCCTCCATTCTTTTTATTTCCTTTCCTTCTCCTTTTTTTTTTTTTACATCTTGTAGGACTAACATGTTTGATCCAAATCAATAGCAAGCTTGGCCACCTGAGGATGAATGCATCAGAGTTATTTGTGGAGAACATGTCTATAATGCATACTGATGAATAATTATGTGACTGAATTGGTAGCACAGGGGAACTAACAAGGGGAGCAGAGATGTGAGCTTCCCACTACCTCTTAACGTCACTGGAGCGCACAAACCCACAGAAACCCTTCCAAAGCATATTAAGCAAACCTAAAAACCCAACACCCAAAGGGGAAGCATAGGACTCATGTATATCCTGCCACGTAAGGACTGCAACAGCCACTTTGTAAGGAGACACTATTAGAAGTTTGGCAGAAGGCCTCTACTAATAGCAGCTGATAGTCAGAAGACATGAAGGAAATTCATTAATCTTCCCAACAAAAAGACAAATTCAATTACAATGTCAATTGGGAAAGTATTGACATTTGTGTGTGTGCCATTGAATCAGCATTGACTGCTGGCAACAGCCTGGACTAATTCCCGCAGGGGTTTTTGTTTTGTTTTTTGGCAAGATTTTCAAAAATGGTTTGCCCTTGCCTTCTTCATAGCCCTTAGATAGAGAGAGAGAAAACTGCCCCAATGTCTCCAGTCAGTCATTTTTCCTTTCTTTGGGGAGAACAAATTTCTGCTTTCATCACCTTCATTTAACAATCCCGTAATCCCCTGCAGGGTGGAGTCTGGGCAACTGAATGGAACTAGCTGAGTGTTTTATTGGCCGGATGCCCTTCCTGTTGCCAATGTTTTGTTCGGCAGATAAATTCTCAGGGTGTCCAGAGAAAGGAACATCTGCCTCTACCAAGGATTGAACTCGCAGCCTCCTGATTGTGAGGGAAGAGCTCCACCTCTAGGCCACCGTGCCACCCCAGAACAAATTCTGTCTTGAAGAAGGAAAAAACAAAACAACTGGGAGATTGAATGTGTTGTGGTCCGCCAGCGGTCAGAGGAGATGGCAGCAGATTGGGACAGTGAGGAGGTTGGGGAGGAACATGGGCCAGTCCTGGAGTCTGGGGAAGGCTCTGATGAGGGCTCTGTGTCGGAGGCAGAGAGGGGGCCAGGGCCATCGGATAGTTATCAACTGCCTTCAGAGTCGGACATCAGTGAGGCAGAAGAACAGCTGGAGGCTGTTCCCAGTGCGCGCATGCGCAGAGCTGCCAGGAAAAGGGAACAGCTAAGGAACAAGGGACGACTCAGGAGTAAGGCCACGGGTGGACTGTGAATGGCCCCTCCCAGAGGAAATAAGAGGAGCAAAAGGGGAGTGGAGTTTGCAGGAGACAATTGGTTCGTTTAATTGGCCAGTGATTGTCCCAGACTCTCTACCAAGTTTTGCAGAGATTGTCCTGGCAGCTCTCCAAGCCAGATAAGGTCTGTGACTGTAAATCCTCCCTTGAAAGACTTTGCTGGATGGGAATGAGAAGAATTCACAGTAAATTAATAAAAGGGTTTTTTGTCGGGACAAGGAGTTTGCTTCATGCTCTTGGGCAGCCTGGGTTAGAAAAGAATGGCAGAAAAGTTAGACCTCTGGGGACAGGCCTCAATTGATAACGTATGATTCTGTCGGAGATATGGCACCTCCCTGGATGAAGCCAGTGCGCAAAGTGATAATGTTGCCATTCTAGATCTTCCAGGTTTGGTGGCAAGCAAGACCTTAGCCATATCTCCCACAAGTTGATGGGAATTGAAGCATAAATAACATCCTCTGTGATGCAGGTCATCTGTTTCAAATCACAGTGAGGACACGAGAGAAACAAAATGGATTTTTCTTGCTTTAATCACCATAAACTACCCTTGGATCCTTCTTCGGTAAACATCTCTGGCTCAGCAGGGGGAATTAGACTAGAAGACCTCCAAGATCCCTTCCAATTCTGTTATTCTGAATGAGAGGGACGTTCTCACCCACATAGGTGGCAAGATTGTTGAGCTCCTTGGATTTCCTTTTTAAAGTTGTGTGTGTTTTGCAGCCCCCCCCCCCCACTTTAAATACTTTTTAAAGTATAAGTGGCCTACAACTTGTTTGGAGTCAGTTGATCTCTATAAATTTAATAAAATGGCTGAGAGAAGGGAATCCACCCTTCCTATCAAGGGGAAGTGATGAAACACGTTGTGATGCCAAATAGTGTACAAACATGTGGACTTGTGTCACACCTCCAGTGGCCCGTTTTGGGTCATCATGAGAATATTTCTAATAAAGTATTATTTTTTGACATACCCACCAATGGAAACAAAAATGAAAACACAACGAGGAAATCATAAGCACAGCAGGTTTTATTATAGGAGATCTTGTAGGACAGAAGCGCATTTTCCAGTGAGGTTGTTGTTCCATTTTTATTTTATTTGTTTAGAAGAGAGAGTGACCAGGAGTTCAGTTCAGTTCAGTTCAGTTCAGTTCAGTTCAGTTCAGTTCAGTTCATTATATTTATATGCCGCCCTTTTCCCCTGAAGGGGACTCAGGGCGGCTCACAACTCGAACCGGGGAAGGGGGATACAGACAAAAAAATTAAAAACAGCAAGCATAACAATACATAATTTAAAACACACAACAGTCATACCATTCGAGACGGGGGCAACAGCTCTTTAGTCCCAGGCCTGTCGGAACAGCCAGGTTTTGAGGGCTTTGCGGAAGGCCTGGAGGGTGGTGAGGGTTCGAATCTCCATGGGGAGTTCGTTCCAGAGGGTTGGAGCAGCCACAGAGAAGGCTCTCCTCCGGGTAGTCGCCAGTCGACGCTGGCCGGCGGATGGAATTCGGAGGAGGCCTAATCTGTGGGATCTAATCGGTCAAGTGGAGGTAATTGGCAGCAGGCGGTCTCTCAAGTACCCAGGTCCAATACAATGAAGGGCTTTATAAGTGACGACTAGCGCCTTGAAGCATATCCGGAGACCAATAGGCAGCCAGTGCAGCTCGCGGAGGATAGGTGTTACGTGGGTGAACCGAGGTACACCCACGATCGCTCGCGCGGCTGCATTCTGGACAAGCTGAAGTCTCCGAATACTCTTCAAGGGCTGCCCCATAAGAGTTGCATAAGATATGTCTGAAAGACCATCCACACAATGCCAAAGGGTATATATGGTAATTTATTTCTTATCGAATTTCTCAGTGGATGGAAAAAAACGAGACTTATCCATTTGGCACAGCCTTAGAAATAAAAGCAGAAATTGAAAGGACAGAAAATCCCTTTTTTAAAAAACAAAAAAACAAAAACAGAAATACTAAATTACCTCTCCACCTCATATAACAATATTACTGATCAAAATAGGCAGGATTTTAAACACACACAAAGACACAATTCAGAAAGTTTCCTGTGAATTGAAATATGAAAAGTCCAAAGGTTTACAGATCCGTTTTGGGGGGAAAAGATTCTTATATTGAAACAAAAAACTATAAAGAACCACACACAGTGAAGCTCAACAAATTGCACCAATCTTCCTAGTTCAAGGTAAGGATTAAAAATTCAAATTTGGGACTTTGCATTTGATAACTGCAGCTAGATTGTTGGTGGCGTAATACTGGAAGAAGGAAGATTTGTCTACTATCCAGGAATGGACATTGGAAATCACAAACTTAGCAGAGATGGCTAAAATATTTGCATATCACTAGGATAATTCAAACGAGAGATAAACGAGACTGGGAAAAATGGATTGACTATATTTAAAATAAATATGGGTCTAGGAAATTTCAGATAGCTTATGATTAAGATCAGAAATGATACAAATTGTTTATAGTTAGCCTAGCAAGGAGGAGCTAAGCTCAATTAAAGATGTTATTAATTTTCTACTTTTTCTTTAAGTATATCTTAAATTGTTTTTGTTAAAGATTTATACCTTGTATTGGTTCTGGGAAGTCAGGGTGGGGGAAGGTTGGAGGGGAGGGTAGGAGGGAGTGGAGTTTACTAAGTAGGAGGAGGGATGTTGGATGTTTGTACATGTATACTGCTATCTTTTCTTTTTTATGTATATTGAAATGGAATTATAAATACCATCAACACAAAAGAGAGTTTGCTCAGAAGCTGAAACATACCAAGTGAATTAGAGGAAGAGTGGGAAGCAGAAGAGAGAAGAAAGATAGGAGGAGAGAGGGTGAGGGGGGGTAGATGAGGTGTATAAGGAGGAGTGGTAAGGGAAGAGAGGAGAAGGAGAAAGGAAGGGGAAGTAGAGTAGAAAAGGATGATGGAGGGAAGACAGGATGTAGAAAGGGGGAGGAGAGAGTGGGGAGAAAGTGTCGGATAAGGTATAAATATGGTGTATGGAGAGCAGAAGAGCCAATAACTGGGTTTTTCTTTTTCTTTTTTCTTTGGTAGTTGATGGTAAGATGAATTGATGTAAGCACTTAATAATATAACATGATATTGACTATGTAATAGTATACATGTGATTATATGTTATGAAAATGGAAAATAAAAACTCTCTATGGATATGGAAGCATAAATACCATCAACATAGATTGGAGTTTGCTCAGAAGCGGAAATACACCAATGAGAGGAAGACTGGGAAACAGAAGAGAGAAGAAAGATGGGAAGAGAGGGATAGGAGAGAGGATAAGGAGGGAAGATGAGGAGGATAAGGAGGAGTGGAATCAGGGGTGGGTTTCAGGCGGTTCACGGTGGTCCCCGCGAACCGGTTGGTCGGCGAACCCAGAAGTAAGTAATTTCCGGGAACGCCGAAGGATCCACCCGCCCGCCCGCATTTCTTACCCGGTTTTGATGAGTTCTGCGCTTCCACGCATGCGCAGAACGCATACAGTGCCTGCGCGATCCTCCAGGAGCAGATGGAGCATCGCACAGGCGCTAGTACGCACGCGTGCACTGCGCGCGTGCACGAGGATGCCGCCGGCCCCATTCCAACCAAACCGGTTGGAACGGGGTGAGAAACCCACCCCTGTGTGGAATGTAGAGAGAGGAGAAGGAGAAAGGAAGGGGAAGTAGAGTAGGAAAGGATGATGGAGGGAAGGAAGGAGGTAGGAGAGAGGTAGAAGAAAGAGGTGTATGGAGAGCAGAAGAGCTAATAATGGGTTTTTATCTTTCTGGCCGTTGATGGCAAGAGGAACTGATGTAATTACTACTTAATACAATAGGATACTGGCTATGTAATAGTATACATGTGATTGTATGTTATGAAAATGGAAAATAAAAAAGTATATTGGAGAAAAAAAATTCAAATTTGGGTCCCTTAAGAGCATTTCCTCATAATGATAATCTATATTTTTTCTTAATGCACTGAGAGTAAAGGATGGAGGGGCGGGGGAATAGAACAAGGTACTTTTTCCGCGTAATACTGGTTAAAAATAATCTATGTTCGGTAGAAACAATAACAAGGATGCATCTTTGCAAATAAGTACTTGAAAACCAGAAAGGATCCCTTTTGCCTTGCCAATGTTTGCTATTAGGTATATTGGATGAAACTGCTACTGTTCCTTTCCTCTTGGCTTCACAGGGGTTCCGTCAGAATGTCGACTTGGGTTTCAAACTTCAGTGAGGTCCAATCCAGCAACGGGTTTGTGAAGCCACAGGCAACTGGGTCTCGTTTAACTCTTTGGCAGTCCAGACCTTTTCCCACAGGTAGAACTCAGCTATTTCTCCCACAAAGGACTGTTCCACATCAAAGCAATCCCCGTAGGAATCCTCTTCCTGCCCCAGCATCGCCATCAGATCCGGCTTGACCTCATAACTCCAGGCTGCCCCTTTCCTTGGGCAAACGCTGCCCGTCTACCCAAAGCTGGATTACCCCGGTAGCCGAATCCCGAGTGGTACCAACCGATTCCCAGGGATCGTTCTAGAAGGATGGGAAGTAAGTTTGTAAGTTTAATTTTATTTATAGGCCGCCCAATCCCGAAGGACTCCAGGCGGCTTACAGAAGGGGAGAGAAAGAAAATAAAAGAAAGTAAAAATAAAATAAGACAAGTTAAAACGACACAGATACATTCATTTCAGTCGGGGCTGGACCTCAACAATGAGGTCAACAGCCCCAGGCCTGCCGGAAAAGCCAGGTCTTGACAAGGGAAGTGGGGAAATGGCGTACTCACCACCCACTTTTCAAAACCGTGGGGATTTCGGAAGAGGAGGATCTCGTTGTCGTGGTCTCGGGAAGCCGCTGAGAAGAGGGAGAAGCTGCGGGTCAAGTCGGTGAAGAAGCAGAGACAAAGGGTCAGCTGTCACAAGTGTTGATCGAGGTTCAAGGCTTCAAGGAGGACGTAGGAGTTGGCAGAAAGCTTGGGGAACACGAGAGCCTTTCCATCCAAATCTGAGGAAGAAAGAAGGGAGAGACCATCAAAATGTGGACTTTTCAGCTCACAGAGCTAGTCAAACACACCTTGCGTGAATCCATGGTGCTGGGAAGGTGAGGTGAAAGTTTTACCATGGAATGAAGTCTTACCCGTGTTGGTCAAGGTTCCTGAGATGCAGAAGATCCCAAGAAGGACTGTATGAAGCAACGGGCGCCCCTTCATCATCGCTTCACCCAGCATCGCCACCGGTTTCTGGAGTCCGCTGCTTGAAGGGCCACGAGAGAGACGTCCTTTCTGTAGCTTGGCTGTCTTGATTGAGTTAGAGAGACGTTCTCAACGGTGTAGAAGGTTCCTCCTGCTTTTGAACAGAGTCCTCAAAACACCCTTCCAGGGTTCGTCTGCAAAGATAGCAAAGAAGCAACAAGCAAGGGAGGCAGAGCAGGGGGTTGGACTAGATGACCTCCAAGCTCCTTCCAACTCTGTTACTGTTAGGTTGAGCCC
>NW_022473605.1:0-56597 GCF_009769535.1 Thamnophis elegans
TCCACGTCCTCCGGCCGCCGCTCCGGGAAGCCAGGCGGCCCGCACTCCGCTGCCAGGCTGGAGCGCCAGAGCCCCGGGAGGGGGGTCGGTTGGCGGGGGCTTCCCGAGCCCCCCACGCCCCTTCCGGACCTTGCGGGAACATTCCTGCCGCCGCCCCGCCTCTGCCTCCCGGTCGGCCTGCCGCTTCCGTCCCCGCAAAGGTCCCACGGGAATGCTCCCCCCCCCCACGGGAATCCCAGCCCGCGGTTAGTGGGGGGCGTCCCCCAGCGGGAGAAGCTCCGGGGAGCGCGGCGAGGGAGCCGGCCGGGCGGAAGAAGGTGGGGATCCCTTGCAACACTGTCGCCGCTTCTCTTTCCCTTCAGGAGGGGGGATGCCGGAGGGTCCTTTCCGTGCCTGAGTGAGGGTCTGCAACCGCCCCCCCCCCAGATAATGACCAGTCAGGATGGCCAAGGAGCCTGTGGGGTCTTTCCAGGCCCATCCCTGAGAGCGAAGGGGAGGCCAAGGTGCAGCACGGGGTCTTTGCAAGGCCCTTTGGGGACAATCCCCCCCAAGTGCTATTGACACCCCTTCGACTTGTGGCATTGAAACATTTCCGCTCAGAGCCCCAAGGCCTGGAATGAACCCCCCCACAAATGCTTCAGGGATTCCGGCCAAGGGAAGCCCTCCCACCCCCTGCCCCACTTCTGGCCCCCAGGCTCCCTTGGGCCACCCCATGTCAGCCCATTGGTGGGAGTAGCAGGGACTGGTCCCATCCAGCCCATTGTGGCAGGTGAAGGGGGGCACTGGGGGAGTCTTTGGGTGAAGGAGGCTGGGCCAGGGGTCAAGGAGGGGGGGGGCTTGTTGGGGCCTCGCCCACAGAGAAACCTGGACCTCCCCACACAGCAGCTGGAGAAGAACAGGGGCTCTCAGACTTTGTTAAAGGGGGGGGGGCATTCACGGTTCTGTTGGGCGGCCTGAACAGCTGGGCGTGGCATGGCTAGGTGGTCATATGACGGGTGGCCCAAACCACACACACAAAGTTTGTTTTGCTCCTGGGAAGTAGAAAGTGGAAAGTTAGTGAAGGGATGTGGCTGCCCTGGGGAGTATAAGAGGGACTTCCGTCTCTGTCTGTCTGTCTGTCTGTCTGTCTCTGTCTTCCTCCCTCTCTGGTGGTGGGGAAGGAAAAAATGGGCCCTTTGTGGCCTCCAGAAGGCAGGTGGGGGCCAGCAGGTAGGGTGGGTGACGGGTGGGGCAGCTCCCCTGGGGGCAGGATTAATGGCTTGGGGGGGGCTGTGTGGCCCCCAGGCCGTAGTTTGAGAAGCCCCTGATTTAGAATAGCAGAGTTGGAAGGGACCTTGGAGGTCTTCTAGTCCAACCCCCGGCTCAGGCAGGAAAACCCTATACAATTTCAGACAAATGGCTGTCCGGCCTCTTCTTAAAAACTCCCAGTGTGGAGGCAAGTTTTTCCCACTGATGAATTGTTTGAACTGTCAGGAAATTTCTCCTCAGTTCCAGATGCTTCTCTCCTTGATGAGTTTCCCATTATCCATTTTGGGGACCTTCTGCTGATCTGGTCTTAGGCCTATTCACACCTAAGAAGGTCCACTGCACCCAGCCGGGAAGGGTGCTCGGCCCCTCTTCCACTGGCCTCTCGGGCCTTACGCCAGGCTGTGAGACGCTGACCCACAACCGGAGGTTCCTTCCTTCCTTCCTGTTTCCTTCCTCCCTCCCTCCATCCTCCTTTCCTTCCTGTTTCCCCCCTGCTTCCTCCCTCCATCCTTCTTTCCTTCCTTCCTGTTTCCTCCCTCCCTCCATCCTTCTTTCCTTCCTTCCTGTTTCCTTCCTTCCTCCCTCCTTCCTGTTTTCCCCCTGCTTCCTCCCTCCCCCCTTCTTTCCTTCCTTCCTGTTTCCTTCCTCCCTCCCTCCCACCTCCTTTCCTTCCTTCCTGTTTTCCCCCTGCTTCCTCCCTCCCTCCATCCTTCTTTCCTTCCTTCCTGTTTCCTTCCTCCCTCCCTCCTTCTTTCCTTCCTCCTTCCTTCCTTCCTTCCTTCCCTGCAAGGCTGGCTGGGGAATTCTGGGAGTTGAAGTCCACACACCTCAAATTTACCAAGGTGGAAAACAGTGTTGTTGTAGGAGGAGGAAGGAGTTACTCAGTAGTAGCCAAATATTCAAAGGAGCCTGCAAGCACCTTTGATGACTCGTAAATATTACGAGAAGCTTCAGATCTTCTCAGAGGCCAGGAGTAGCCGGAATGAGACAGGAATGAAATTGGGGTGTGAAGAAGGGAAGGGACGGAGGGGGGGTGGGAGACAGGCTGCTGGTGCACATGCAGGTTGTATGTAACTCACATCTGCACAACCAGCCTGTCCTCC
The DNA here is from genome assembly GCF_009769535.1 of Thamnophis elegans. Classification (NCBI taxonomy): domain Eukaryota; kingdom Metazoa; phylum Chordata; class Lepidosauria; order Squamata; family Natricidae; genus Thamnophis; species Thamnophis elegans. Next base: position 2,352 of record NW_022473605.1, read on the forward strand.
CCCCTTCCCTCCCCCCCCCCAAGTTCAATCCTGCCTCAATTTAGCCCCTTCTGGCCCTGTACGGCCTCTGGTTCTGAATTCAGAGTGTGACAATTCACTAAAGGTGATATCCGATAGGCCACACCTGATTATATATATATATATATTTTGCCACAAATTACAGGCTACCTTTTTGTCTGTCTGTCTATCCATCTCCCTCACTACCATCTATTGCATCTGTCATCTATATCTGTCTATCATCTGTCATCTGTCTTTGGTCTATTTACGTATATCTCTTATCACCTACCTGTCTACAGCATATTTATCATCCACCATGTATCCATCTTACCAGAACTTAACAGAATAACAGAGTTGTAGGGGTCCTTGGAGGTCTTCTAGTCGGACCCCCTGCTCAGGCAGGAGACCCTGGCCTAGACCATTTCAGACAGGGGGCTGTCCAGCCTCTTCTTAAAAGCCTCCCGTGATGGAGCCCCCATAACGTCTGAAGGCAACTTCTGTTCCACTGGCTTATGTGTCTGGTTAGGACAGTGTTTCTCAACCTTGGCAACTTTAAGTCCCGTGGACTTCAACTCCCAGAATCCCCCAGCCAGCAGAGCTGGCTGGGGGAATTCTGGGAGTTGAAGTCCACGGGACTTAAAGTCGCCAAGGTTGAGAAACACTGTAGTTAGGAAGTTTCTCCTTTCTTCTACGTTGTTTCTTGTCCCACTTTCAGGTTCTTTGGTGAACAGGCTGGTCCCCTCTTTTTTTCTGGCGGCCCCTCAAATATTGGAACGCTGCTATCAGGTGGCCCCCCCCCCCCCGTCCTTCTTTTCATTAAACTACCAAGTCCAATGGTTTAACATGTAGTTTAGCCTCCAAGCATGGATGATCTTTGATGCTCTTCTCTGCACTCTTTCCAGTCTCACCACCTTCTTTACATTGTGAGGACCAAACACACACATTCATTCTCTCTCTGTCTCTCTCTCTCTCTCTTTCTCTCTTTCTCTTTATCTGTCTCTCTCTTTCCCTCTTTCTCTCTCTCTCTCTTTCTCTCTTTCTCTTTCCCTCTCTTTCTCTATCTTTCTCTCTCTCTCTCTTTCTCTATCTGTCTCTCTCTCTCTCTTTCTCTATCTGTCTCTCTCTCTCTCTTTCTCTATCTGTCTCTCTCTCTCTTTCTCTCTCTCTCTCTTTCTCTATCTGTCTCTCTCACTCTCTCTCTCTCTGTCTCTTTCTCTCTCTCTCTCTTTCTCTTTATCTGTCTCTCTCTTTCCCTCTTTCTCTCTCTCTCTTTCTCTCTTTCTCTCTCTCTCTTTCCCTCTCTTTCTCTATCTTTCTCTCTCTCTCTCTTTCTCTATCTGTCTCTCTCTCTCTCTTTCTCTATCTGTCTCTCTCTCTCTCTTTCTCTCTCTCTCTCTGTCTCTTTCTCTCTTTGTCTCTTTCTCTGTCTCTCTGTGTCTCTGCCTCTCTCTCCCTCTCTCTCTCTCCCTCTCCCCTATCTATCTGATGTCTATTTATATCTATCCAGCGATCTCTATCTGTCATCCATCCATCTCTCCAGCAGCGTAGGGCAGATCCCTGTCAAAATGAAAAGCAACTGGATCTTTCCCTCCCAAGCAGAGTCAAGTTGAAACGGGACTCCCCCCCCCCCCTTCCTCCCTCCGGTCAACCCAAGCGGCTCATCCCGAGGGGAAAGTTGGCAGGAACGAAGCCTGACGTTGAATCTACGGAGCGGGTTATTTACGGGGCTGGGAGGCCGCCGCAGCCTCCGGCCTGGCCGCCCTCGGACACCCAAAGGACGGAGGGCCGAGTGACCGGAAGCGGCCGGCGCAGGGGGGGCCGGGGCCTCCCGGGGCAAAGGCCGGGCGGGGAGAGGGGCGTCCGGCCAAGCGAGGCCCCCTGGACTCCGCCGCGCCCTTCGCCGCCCGGCTGCCCTTCGGCCCGAGAGGCTCGGGAGGGGCGGGGAGCTTCCTGGAAAGGGCTGCGGGGGCTCCCAGGCGGCCCAACCCCGCCTTCCCCCCCCCTGCGGGCCGCGGGAGACAAAGGGCGAAAGCAGAGCCGGCGCCCTCCAGGCCGCCCCTCCGTTCTTCGGGCGCTCCGTCCAGCTGGCGCGGGGCATCGGCGGGGGCCGCTCCGGAGACGCTCGGCTGGTCGGGGACACAAAACAGCCGAACCAGCCAAACTGCCCCCCGCCCTCCTCCACCCCCCCAGCCCCCGCATTCCTTCGGCCGCCCGGGGGGGGCGGGGAGGGGCTGCCCGGAGTTCCTCCCGGAGGGGGAGGGAGGGAGCGGGGCTGCGGGGTTAGAAAAAGGGGGGCATCAGCCCTGAAGAAGGGGGGGGGGCTGGGGGCTGCTTTTACACCGGGGATCTCAGTCCTGCCGTGGCTGGAAGGGCCCCCGCCGGAGGAGGCCCTGCCCTGGGAGCCAAAGCTGCTGGGCTCCAGGCGGAACCTGAGAAAGGGGGCTCTGCCCCACTGCTGGGAGGAAAGGGGAGGAGGAGAGACGTGGAAGGGGCCTTGCAGACCCTCCGGCCAACACCTCTCCCCCACCAAGGCCGGAGTCCTCTGGCCCTCCCAGACCCGAAGGCTCCTCCAGTTGCGGAAGGGCAGATGACGGGAGGCTGCCTGACCCAAAGTTGGAAGGATTTTGAAGGAGAGAGTGGACATCCCCCTGTCTGGAATGGTAGAGGGTCTCCTGCTTGGGCAGAGGGTTGGACTAGATGATCTCCAAGGTCCCTTCCAGCTCTATTCGGACTCCCTTTCCAAGCCTTCTCTTCCTTAAGCCAAGTTCCTTCGATTTCTCTTCCGGGGAATTCGCCTACAGCAGTGTTTCTCAACCTTGGCAACTTGAAGATGTCTGGACTTCAACTCCCAGAATTCCCCAGCAGTGGTTAGGACAGTGTTTCTCAACCTTGGCAACTTGAAGATGTCTGGACTTCAACTCCCAGAATTCCCAGCAGTGGTTAGGACAGTGTTTCTCAACCTTGGCAACTTGAAGATGTCTGGACTTCAACTCCCAGAATTCCCCAGCCAGCATTCGCTGGCTGGGGAATTCTGGGAGTTGAAGTCCAGACATCTTCAAGTTGCCAAGGTTGAGAAACACTGGCCTACAGGACGGCCTCAGCATCCTTCTTGCTCTGGACTCAAGCCATGTTTTCCCCCTTGTCACTTGAGGAATGGATCTGGCCCAGCTCTTCTTCCTTACCCTGCGTGGTCTTCCTCCTCTTGGCCTCTGCCAAAGTGCAGGGCGTTTCGGCCCTGAACCCTCAACAGCGTTTCAGCCCAAGTCGGTCAAGATCCTTTGGAACCCAGTGGATCTTCTGAGGTCCTCTGGCCTTCTAGCAATCCCTCCAAAACTATTATGAAGATCCCTTTTCTCCATTGTCTTCGGTTGTTTAAAATAATGCTGGAAGGGACCTCAGAGGTCTTCTAGTCCAGCCCCCTGCTTAGCAGGAAACCCTACACCTCTTCAGACAAAAGGTTATCCAACATCTTCTCAAAGACTTCCAGTGTTGGGGTATTCACAACTTCTGGAGGCAAATTCTGTTCCACTGGTTAATTGTTCTCACTGTCAGGAAATTTCTCCTCAGTTCTAAGTTGCTTCTCTCCTTGATTAGTTTCCACCCATTGCTGCTTGTTCTACCCTCAGGTGCCTTGGAGAATAGTTTGACTCCCTCTTCTTTGGGGCAACCCCTCAGATATTGGAAGGCTGCTATCATGTCTCCCCTGGTCCTTCTTTTCATTAAACTGGACATGCCCAGTTCCTGCAACCGTTCTTCATATGTTTTAGCCTCCAGTCCCCTCATCCTCTTTCTTGCTCTTCTCTGCACTCTTTCTAGACTGTCAACATTTACTCAAAATGTTCAGGAGTTCTGGACCCAGGACAGAACCTTAAGGTAACAGAATCACAGAGTTGGAAGGGACCTTGGAGGTCTTCTAGTCCACCCCCTTGCCAAAGCAGGAGACCTATACCATTGCAGAGAAATAGTTGTCCAGCCTATTCTTGAAAGCCTTAAAAGAACTTCTGGAGACAGGTCCTTCCACTGATTCATTGTTCTCCCTGCCATGAAATCTGCCCTCGTTTCTAGGTTGCTTGACTGCTGTGAGTCCATGGGCCCACCTTGGCCCCAGCAAGCCATTGTCAGAGGGGAGGTGGCCAGGAAGAACAAGCCACCCACCAACAAAAGGATTCAGGATGTCACGTAACCCACCCAGCATCAAAGAACAAAATGCTTCGGTTTGTTTTTAGCCCATTTATACACACAAATATATATATATGTATATATCTAAAAAACAAATCTGGGCCTTTGAAAATGGTTTTGACTGAGTTTATTATTGTTCTAAATATTTTAAAAGGTAAGGTTCCCCTCGCACATAGGTGTCAGTTGTCCCGAATCTAGGGGGTGCTGCTCGACTCCGTTTCAAAGCCAAAGAGCCAGCGCTGTCCGAAGACGTCTCCGTGGCCTTGTGGCCGGCATGACTCAACGCCGAGGGTGCACGGAACGTCTTATCTTCCCACCAAAGGTGGTCCCTGTTTTTCTACTTGCATTTTTTTTAAACGAACAAGAACAAACAAAAACATAAAAACACACAATTCTTCCGTTTCATATAGTGTGTCATTTGGTTACAATATTTTGTGCGTCTTTCCCATGGTCACCACTTGCAATTATATATCAAATCGCAAATTGTTCATTTGATAAACATAAGATACATTATTCTTATGTGTCAATTTTTCAACTATAATTATTATTCCTTGGTTTTAAACAAGGTATTCTGAATATTGAATCCATACATACAACATCATTTTGCATCGATTCAACTCCAATTATTATTCCTACATTTTGAACAGAATATTCTATATATTAAAAACATCCATTGCATCTTTCAAATCTGTTTTACAATGCTAAACCCGTATAGCAGTGGTTCCGAAACTTGGCAACTTTAAGACTTGTGGACTTCAACTCCCAGAATTCTCCAGCTCTGCTGGCTGGAGAATTCTGGGAGTTGAAGTCCACAAGTCTTAAAGTTGCCAAGTTTCGGAACCACTGCCGTATAGTATTGCATGTTATCATTCTATTATTCTTAAAATATAGAAAGTTCCCCCACTTTTCCCATTACCATATTTATCTAACCATTGATAAAACAAATCCCAAACATTGTAAAATTGTTCATCATCTTCTTCTCTAATTTCAAATGTCAATTTACTCATTTCCGCACATTCCATAATTTTTTGAATAACTTCCTCCTGCGTTGGTATTTTCTCATTCTTCCATTATTATTTTTTTGCGAATACAATTCTAGCTGCTGTTAAAACATTTACAATCAGATATTTCAAATCTCTATTATATATTTCTGGTATAATTCCCAATAAAAAAAAATCTCTGGTTTTAAGTCTATATGTTTTTGTGTCATTTTCTCCAACCACGTGTGGATCTTAGTCTAATATCTTTTAGCTTATGTGCAAGTCCACCATATATGGTAATATGAGCCGGGTGACTGATGACATTTCCAACACTTTTCTGATTTATTCTTGAACATTCTTGCTATTGTCGGAGGTAGATGCCACCTGTAAAACATACACATTTTCTTTATATGCTGTTGACATTGTCGTTTTATAATTTTGAGACCACAATTTCTGCCAATTCTCTAATTTGACCCCATGCCCAAATTTCCCCCCCCAAGCAATCATATATTCTTTAACTTGTTCTTCTTCTAGTTTAATCTCTAATAAGCATCCATCTAGTTTTTTTAATTAGCTTTTCATCAGTACCTGTCAAAAGTTTATCCAACTCAGTCATTTTATCATGGAAACCTTCCATTTTAAGATCTTTATCACATCTGGAATGTATTTGCACATATGAAAACCAGTTCATCTTTATACCTCCCTTTTCCAATTCTTGCATAGATTTAAGTTCACCCTCTGCTTTGAATATTTCACCATATCTAACTGTTTGTTCCTTTTTGTATATTATTGCGTATGGAAAGGCTTCAATAGTTGATAGCCAGACTGGAATTTTTAAATAATATTGTTCTTTTAATCTTCTCCCAATTTAGTAGCAAGGCCTCCCGTAGGTAACGTCTTCTAAAATACCCCAGTGTTTTAGTTCCCTTGTGCCATAAAAAGCCATGCCATCCCAACAACACGTCATGTCCTTCAAGGGTCAATAGTCTGGTCTTCCTTAGTGTTATCCATTCATTAACCCACATCAAACTTGCTGCCTGGTGATATCTTTCCCAATTGGGCAGGCCTAATCCTCCTCTTATTCTACTTGCATTTTTTACGTGCTTTCGAACTGCTAGGTTGGCAGAAGCTGGGACAAGTCACGGGAGCTCACTCTGTTAGGCAGCCGGAGGGATTCGAACCTTTGAACTACCAACCTTTCTGATCGACAAGCTCAGCCAATGAGCCACCGCGTCCCTCTAAACCAGGGTTTCTCAACCTTGGCAACTTGAAGATGTCCGGACTTCAACTCCCAGAATTCCCCAGCCAGCATTCGCTGGCTGGGGAATTCTGGGAGTTAAAGTCCGGACATCTTCAAGTTGCCAAGGTTGAGAAACACTGCTCTAAACCTTGTAGGAGGCTTTTATTGATGGTTATGTTTTTATCAATGCATCAGCTTGGTGGGTCTGTCAGAAGGCAGGAACAAATATTCAAAATATTGATAAATAAAAGTAGCAATAACTTTTGCTCTCAATCTCACTGTGGCTCACCCTGCAAGTAGCTGAGCTCTCCTTAGGCACTCAGAGAACCTGGCTCAGCCTCCAAGATGTTTTGGATCGCAGTGTGCACCATCGTTCACCCGCTGGGGAAGATGGGATCTGTGATCCAACCACCCAGAAAGCCATCAATGTGGTTTCTCTTTGGGGGTGGGAGGGGGGGCTGTGTGTCTCCAAATAAGAGCCCCAGAGATGGGTAGGGTCAAGATGGGAGCCCCAATATTAGGGGAGAGGAGAGCTAGGGGCTTGCTGGAGGCAGAGAAAGTTAGCACTGCAGATCAAATTCTGAATAATTTAGCAGCCAGCATGGAAGAGCAGATTAGAAATTAAATCATGGAAAAGACAAAAACAATTAAGACAGCGGAGAAATTTAGCTCGGCTGCACCAGGAGACGGAGGGGAGAGTATTAAAATTTCATCGCAGCGTTTACGTTCCCATCAATGGTTGAAATGCAGCTTTCCCCCTTTTTCCTCCTGCTCCAATTATGTATTAAATGCTTAAATAGTAAGCATAAAGCCAATACATTTATTTCGTAGTTTATTATAGGAAACACGGCCGGACTGAAAATGTGCTGACAAAAAGCCCCCCCCCCTCAAGGAGAACACGGTTTTCCACGGTTCTTCAGAGGAGACCCTCACCCTAAAGAGGCAGGCCCTCACCCTCACCCTCCCAGAGGGAGCCCCAGATAAAGTGGGACAGGGCAGGCTAGTTTGGATGGTCTCAGAGGCCCCTTTGTGTTTACAATCCTTCAGAGGGTGCCTTGGAGGAAATTTAGGCAGAAGGGCTGGGGGATGCCTTCTGCCTTTAGAGACCCCCATGCAGGATGGCAGCCCACCCCCTCTCCTGTCTAATTCTCCAAAGACCCCCTCCTCCCCCCAGTGCAAGAAATGGGCTGAATGCAGGGAAGCCTGGGAGGGGGGGGACGAGGAAGGAGCAGGGGGGAACATCAGAGGGCTCATCCTAGCATGAAATGCCCCAAGAGCTTTTCTTAAAATCCACCAAGAAGTCTCTGGCTCTCTTTCCAAGCCCCCCTCCCTCCCCCACAGAGACCCCCCCCCAGTCCTCTTTAGCTACTGCTCCAGTCTCTAGGGAGAATTCCCCCCCCCTCTTTCTCTGCCACAAAGGACATTCACATGTGGGCATCTGCCAGTTCCTGTTGACCCTCTGAGACTGTGGTGGGCAAACTGCCTTCCCTTGGACAGTGCCCTCCGTGGCCATGCTGGCTTGGGCTGAAGGAGAGGCTGGACCCCAGCGTGGCATCCTGTGGAGGAAGCTCAGGCATTGATGCCCGATTGGCACTTGGGAACCAATCCATGGATTCAGTCAATCAATCAGAACAGAGCTGGAAGGGACCTTGGAGGTCTTCTAGTCCAACCCCCAGCACCATTTCAGACAGGTGACTGTCCATTCTCTTCTTAAAACCTCCAGTGATGGAGCATTCACAACTTCTTCTTTTAATTCAAGTTTCTTTATTTTTTATAAACAAATGTTTACATATTTTATGAGCAAAGTATCGTCCTGATCTTTTTTACATCCCCTCATATACATAATCCTTTTTACATCCTATTTCTATTTCCAATCTGAGCCACGTTATTCTCTTCCCATATTTTTTTTTAAATCTTAAACCTGTTTCCTTCCGAGTACATAAACAGGGTCACTAACCCTAACCCTAATTCTAATCTCTTACAATAATATTGAATTTAATTGAATTTAATAACATTTATATGCCACCCAATCCCGTAAGGACTCCGGGCGGCTTACAATACAAATATCATCTCCATCGCGAAGTACGCTTCTCAAATTCGCCATTCCGCTCTTTTAACATTTCATCTTCGCCTCTTAACTTAAAACTTTCTTCAAGCTTAAATCAAGTTGTCATTTCCCATTTCATCCATTGATCTGTTTTGCTGTATATGCTCTTCTTCAAAACCTCCGGTGATGAACCCCAACTTCTGGTGTCCCCACCGTTAGGAAGTTTCTCCTTAATTCCACGCTGCTCCTCCTCTTGAGGAGTTTCCACCTGCTTCTCTTTCTCCTGCCCTCCGGTGCCTTGGAGAATAGCTTGACCCCCTTCTTCTTCTTTGGGGCAGCCCCTCAAATATTGGAAAATGCTACAATGCCGCCCCCCCCTGATCCTTCTTTGCTCCAGACTGGCCCTGTCCAAATCCTGCAGCCGTTCTTCCTGTCTGTGTCTCCAGGCCTTTAATCCTCTGAGTTGCTCAGGTGAGACTTTGGAAAAGGGGCAGAGAGGAGCAACACAGGTGCGCAAAGGAAGGTGGCAGGAACGGGGTGTATGGACGGTCCAGAGCAGTGTTTTCTCAACCTTCGCAACTTGAAGATGTCCGGACTTAAACTCCCAGAATTCCCCAGCCAGCGAATGCTGGCTGGGGAATTCTGAGAGTTGAAATCCGGACATCTTCAAGTTGCCAAGGTTGAGAAACACTGGTTAGAACAATGAATCAGTGGAACTCCTTGCCTCCAGAAGTTGTGAATGCCCCAATACTGGAAGTCCGGAGATCTTCAAGTTGCCAAGGTTGAGAAAACACTGGTCCAGAGGAAAGGAGGACCAAGGGAGACAGGATAGCAGCCGTCCAGTCTTTGAGGGGCTCCCCCAAAGAAGGGGGAGTCAAGCTCTCCTCCAAAGCCCTTGAAAGGCAGGGCAGGAAACAACGGATGGAAACTCGCCAAGGAGAAAAAGCACCCCGTGATTAAGGAGGAATTTCCTAACAGTGAGGACAATTAGCCAGTGGAACCGCTTGCCACCAGAAGTTGTGGGGGCTTCATCCCTGGAGGTTTTTAAGAAGAGACTGGACAGGCGCTTATCTGAAACGGTTGGCTTGAGCGGGGGGGAGGGGCTGGACTAGGAGACCTCTAAGGCCCCTTCCAGCTCTATTCTGGTTTAAATGGATATGTTTGTTTGATCAAGCCATTTCTTGAAGCTCCACTGATGATGTTACCTAGGCTGGTGACGAAACGTTCAGAGCAGCCGGCTGGGAAAATTAACATCTGCTACCTGAGCTATAAGTCTTTCCTATCGTTGTTTCTGAATTAGGTTCTCCAAGGTCTTTGCTGGCCGAAGGAGGGCCGGAGCAGCTGCCCCGCACCCTCCCCGCTTTCTGGACTAATGGACGCCTGTCTCCAGAATCCTCCGGAGGGGAGGGGGCTGCCCGTCACCAGCCAGGCAGATCGATGGGCAAACAAACTTATTCCAGTTTCCCAGGACATTTTTATGGGCCTTCTCTGCATAATGGCTCCCCAGGGAATTTCTGCTCTGCTCCTGCGAGGTAAATCCTGCCTCAGTTTCCCCGTTTTTCAGCACGATGGACTCTTCCCCTGGGCAGCCCAACTGGAAGAAGCAGAAAGAAAGGAGGCAGAACGGCTGGCAGCTTCATGGGCCCCTTGGTTGATGAAGGAAAAAGGATGGGAGGGTGCGAAGCTTTTGAGTCGGTGCCCACCCTGCCCCTGGCCCTGGCACAGCCTGGAGTTCCCGTAAGCCCCCCACTTATAACCGTTCATTCTGCCCTTGTTTTAAGTTAAACTGGCACTGGGAAAAAGTGACTTATGACCGTTGTTCACACTTAGTGACCGTTGAGGCCTCTCCCTGGTCACGCGATCAAAATCCTGATGCTTGTCAGCTGACCCGTATTATATGACGGTTGCAGAATATCCCGGGGTATTGCGGCCTCCTGACAAGCCAAGTTGGTAGGGAAGCCGGTTCCGCTTAACAACCCCGTGACTCTCTTAATGACTACAATAATTCATTTAACAATCATGGCAAGGAAGGTCGTAAACTGGGTTGAAGCTGACTTAGCAAATGTTTCAGTTAACAACAGAAAGGTCGGGCTCAGTCGTGGCCGTAAGTCGAGGACCACCTGTAAACCAGGAGGCAGGTGACCGATAGAGCCTCCCTCCCTGGAGGCAGTCTACCCCTCCGGGCTTGAAAACGGAATAATGGAAGGCCCTAAATTAGGAAGGTTGAGGCAGGGAGTCTGGTGTGAATCCAACCAGCGTCTTTTTACACAAGGGGTTGTGTGATGTTGAACCTGGCTTAAGTCCAGTCAATCAATCGATCAATCGATCAATCAATCAATCAATCAATTGAGGCTTTAGTAATGGGAGATAGAAGCCAAATCTGCTTGGGGCCAGAGGAAGGCTGTGGTGAGCATACCAACCCATGGAAAACGCCAAGAGCTAGCTAGGTATTTGAGGAGGGGGGCTTGATGGGAGAGCACCATGCCAAGAGGGGGCTCTTTTCCCTGGCTGCCTCCCTCCTCCTTCCCGGCCCCCCTCCCTCCCCCCTTGCTTGACCTCCTGGCACAAAGCCCCCTGCCCCCCATTTGCATCTGAAAGGGGCCTGGGGGAGAGGCCCTGACCTTCAACCTGGGGTCAACTCTTCCAGCCCGCCTGTCACTGGGGGGGGGAGGGCCCCTTCCCCTGGGAAACCTGGGGGAGGGGCTGGGGGGGCTGCCTGGCTGGTGTGTTTGCAGAGCAAAAAGGCCCCCTGGGGGGCGGAGGAGGGGAGGGGGCAGCAGAGCCCCACAGGGAGGGGGGCTGAGCTCCCTCCAGATTTATGCAAATGATTTGTGCATCTGGGGAGGGAGGGGGAATCACAAAGAAGCCCCCCCCTTATGTCAGTAGGGGGCCCTTGGTAGAGTCTCCACTGGGGGGGGGTTTCTGCCCTCATCCTGCCCTGCTCCTGCCTCCCTCCCTCCCTCCACCTCACAACCACCCTGCGAGGGAGGCCAGCCGAGAGGCAGCACCAGGCCAAACTTCCACTGCTGGATGCAGAGTGGGAGCAGCGTGTGGGGATTTGGGACTCCATACAGATGTGCTGGGGGGGGCAGATGTGGGGGGCAACAGATTGGGGAAGGGGCCTGTCCTGCAGGTCTCAATTCCACCTGGTATTTGGCAGGGCCGTAAGCCTGGAGGACCAACACCCCCCCCCCGGTCGGTCTTCAAAGGGGAAACCATAGCAGGGTTCAAAGGGAGGGGAGGGGGCTCTTGGGTGGGGCTGCCCTCCCCCGGGTCAGCAGGGTCGCAGTTGGGGGGCTTCCCAGTCCCCCACCCTGTTGCCTTGTGCAGCCCTCATGCTTGGCTCCCCGTGTAGCTGGACTACTGCAGGGGGCTCTCCAGGGGGCTGCCCATGGATACATGGCCCCTCAAAGGCCCAGGATGCCCCCAGAAGATGCAAAAACAGATGTTGAGACTCTGGCAGGACTCCAGAAAAGAGCCAGAAGCTTCGTCTGGAGGATAAAACATGCAGGGTTTGGGTTGGGCCAGTCTAGAGAAAAGGAGGACCCCGGGGGGGACGGGGGACAGGATAGCGGCCTTCCAGTATTTGAGGGGCTGCCCCAAAGAAGAGGGAGGGGATCAAGCTCTTCTCCAAAGCCCTTGAAAGGCAGGACAGGAAGCAATGGGTGGAAACTAACCAAGGAGAGAAGCAACTTAGAACTGAGGATAAATTTCCTAACAGTGAGGACAATTTGCCAGTGGAACAGCTGGCCACCAGAGGCTGTGGTTCATCCCTGGAGGTTTTGAAGGGGAGATTGGACAGCCATTTTGCCTGGAGTTGTATAGGGCCTCCTGCTTGAGCAAGGGGTTGGACTAGAAGACCTCCGGGGCCCCTTCCAACTCTTGGTGCTTTGAAAGGAGCCGAGGGAAGGTGGGGAAATCTGTCGCAGCAGCTGCAGGCTCCTGTATGGATGCTGCCCTCAGGAAAGGGGGCCCTTCCTTCCTTCGGCTGGTTCTGGGGCCTCTTTCAGGGGTGCAAAGTGGACGCCCCCAAACCTTGTTCCAAGGGCTCCTCCGTCCCAGAGTCACAAAGCCCCAGGAAGAGGAGGGGAGACGGAGGGGCTTCTCAGCCTCCACCCTGGAATCAGACTCCAGGCGCTGAACTGAATTCCTGGGAGCCCCAAATTCCCGGCCCAACTGGAGGGAGGCTCTGAGCAGACCCCCCCCTTTCCACCTTGGGAGGGGGCCTTTCCTCAAGCAAGCCAGGTGTGTGTGTGTGTGTGGGGGGGTAGATTTCCAGTTTTGAAAATACCCCCCTCCTGTTGGCCTGCACCCCTTTCCAGCCGGCCCCCACTGTTGGGAGGGGAGAATGCGAGGCTGCCTTCTTGCTTGGCACAGCTGGGGCAGGAGATGCCCAGCCCAGGAAGGCTTCGGAGGGCAGAGGCACCCAATGAAAATACAAAACAAGCAATAAAACAATACACTAATAAAATAAAATACTAATAAAATAAATAAAATACGAATAAAAACCTTAAAATAAAACACGAATAAAAATATTAAAATAAAATACGAATAAAATCAATAAAGTACCAATAAAATAAAATTAAAATGAAATATGTAAAACAAAGCAAAATCAAATAGACTCATGGAAGGGTGGAACTTGGGGGCAGGGGTCTCTAGATCCCCGGAGGGCCTGGCAAAGCAAGGCAATGCGGGAGCCCTCCCCTCCTGGAGAGACCCCCCCCTCTGCAAAGAGCCTCTTCTTTGTGGACTGGGAGATTGGAGGGGGGGGAGGGGGGAGAGCAGGTCTGTGTGTCTGTGTGTCTCCACACAGGGCCTGCCCAGCACACGCTTCCCTGCCCACATTTGCATCTGAAAGCCCTGGGTCAGTTGCCCTTTGACCCCCGGGGAGGGGGGACGGGCTGGTGACTCTGAAAGGCTTCAAAGCCTGTGTTTTTGGGGAGGGGGCGAGGGAGAAAGGAGAGACTCTTGTGGTGGGTCAGTTGTGTCGGAAGGAAGGCTTCAGCAGAAAAAAAGGCTGCCCTTCCCAGCCCTGGGAGTGTGTGTGTCTGGGAGTGTGTGTGTGCCCTGTGTGTGTGTGTGTGAGAGAGAGGGAGGGAGGGAGGGAGGGAGGGAGAGAGGTAAATTTCCTCTGCTTGCCCATCATCCCTTTTCTGCATTCTCCCTGTTTGGAAGTATACACACACACACAGACACACACACATGCACACATACACGTGTGTGTATGTGCATATGTGTATATACATATATACATACATACATACATACATACATACGCAAAAATATACATGCAAAATAAGCACATTTCCTGTGGAAATCCAGAAAGCAAAAATCCGCAGAGAATAAACCTTCCGTGAGACTCCCAGCAAAGCTGATGTAATTTACACCTGATTTTAACCCCCCCTCCCTGTTTTATTTGGGCCCCTGGGCTGCAGTCAGGACCCCCCCTTCAGACTCCACTCCACGGGCACCACCCCACCTAAAGGCACCTAAATTCCAGCATTAACTGTGGAGGCTTTCCCCCTCCCCCCAGAAACAATTATGGGGGTGATATCCTAGTTACCCCAAATTACTCCTAGGGGGCTCTAATGATGAGCTTATTCTCAGTTTTATCCCACGGACCCCCAAGGGCTTCCAATGACCCCATTAAGACACGGATCCTGGGGCCCCCTTTGCCAAATGGAGGCAAAAGTTGGGGTGCAAAAATGATGCCATTTAGGGCAGGGGGCCCTGGGATCGGGGTGCTTTCTTAAAAGTGTGGGGGGGGGGAACGGGTGGAGCCTTCCTGGGGGTCCGGCATCACCCGGAGACGGAGCGGAGGAGCTCTTAGCCCTGGCTGGAGGAAAGCAGAGTGGGGAGCCCCCCATCTCTGGATGGGAAGCAGATTTTACTGCTCAAAAGAGAGAGGATTATTTGTTTCTTTATGGCACCCAGCTAGAAACCAGGAGACGGGGAGTTCTAGTCCCACCTTAGGCAGAAAAGCTGGCTGGGTGACTTTGGGCCAATCCTGCTCTCTCTCTCTCGCTCTCAGCCCAGCCCACCTTACAGGGGGGTTGTTTTTTGGGGGGGAGAAATACGAGGAGGAAGGTGCATTAGCTGTCTTCATCGCCTTGAGTTGGTTATAAAACATAATAAAAGCAGGATATGAATAACATGTATAATAAAATCTCCACCGTCGAGGATGTAAGAAGAAGGCTCTTCCCAAGGACGGATTAAGACATTTCAGAAAAGGCAGCTGCCAAAAAAGCCAAGACAGTTCTAGGCTGCATCAACAGAGGGAGAGAATCAAGATCACCTGAAGGGTTAAGGCCACTTTACAAGGCCTTGGTAAGGCCACACTTGGAATATTTGCATCCAGCTTTGGTGGCCACGATGTAGAAAAGATGTGGAGACTCTAGAAAGAGTGCAGAGAAGACCAAGAAAGAGGATGAGGGGACTGGAGGCTAAAACATATGAAGAACGGGAATGTCTAGTTTAATAGAAAGAAGGACCAGGGGAGACATGATAGCAGTCTTCCAATATCTCAGGGGCTGCCCCAAAGAAGAGGGAGTCAAGCTATTCTCCAAGGCACTTGAAGGCAGGACAAGAAGCAATGGGTGGAAACTAATCAAGGAGAGAAGCAACTTAGAACTGAGGAGAAACTTCCTAACAGTTGGAACAATTAACCAGTGGAACAGAAGTTGCCCCCAGAGGTTGTGGGGGCTCCAACACTGAAGGTTTCAAAGAAGAGACCGGACAGCGATTTGTCTCAAAGGATATTGGGTTTTTTGCTTGAACAAGGGGTTGGACTAGAAGATCTCTAGAGTTCCTTCCAACTATATTATTCTGTTCACTTTGAATCCCGGGCACTGGAGCCTTGACATTTTCAGGTACAGATCAGGATCCGGAAAGGGAGCCTCTTAGCACAACCTTCAGCCTTTCCAGGCCTTTGGCGAGTCCGGCTGAATGTTGAGTGTGATGTCAGCGCATTTCGTCCGTTGGTTGCGCCGAGGTGGCACAGTGGTTAAATGCAGCACTGCAGGCCACTTCAGCTGACTGCAGTTCTGCAGTTCGGCTGTTCAAATCTCACCGGCTCAAAGGTTGACTCAGCCTTCCATCCTTCCGAGGTGGGTGTAATGAGGACCCGGATTGTTGTTGGGGGCAAATATGCTGACTCTGTAAACCGCTTAGAGAGGGCTGAAAGCCCTAACTGCTATTGCTATTGCTATTGTGCCTTTTCACGTTGCTTCAGGGCGTTGCGACAGAGGCTGCGTCTTTGGGCCTCTCACGATTTTATTTCCAACCTCAGCATCCTTGCCTCGCAGCGTCCCCCTCCAATCGCCAGGTACATCCCTGCCCTCCGTTAATTCTCCCTCTTTCAAAACAATTGCAATTGTAATTTAATACATTTATATGCCAATCCCGTAGGACTCCAGGCGGCTTACAAAAACAAAACTAAAAGATAAAAAGTTAAAAATAGGAAGGGAGGAAAACAAATTTAAAAGCAAGGCACCAGACACTCAATCTTAGTGGGGCCGGACCTCGTTCGTGAGGTCAACAGCCCCCCAGGCCCTGCCGGAACAGCCAGGTTTTTGTGCCCTTTCGGAAGGCCGAGAGAGTGGGAAGGGTCCGGATCTCTATGGGTAGATCGTTCCAGAGGGCCGGAGCAGCTACAGAGAAGGCCCTCCCCCGAGGGGTCGCCAGCCGGCATTGTCCGGTCGACGGCACCCGGAGAAGGGCCAACCTGTGAGATCTTACCGGTCGTTGGGAGGTATGTGGCAGGAGGCGGTCCCGCAGATATCCAGGTCCTAGGCCAGTGTTTCTCAACCTTGGCCACTTGAAGATGTCCGGACTTCAACTCCCAGAATTCCCCAGCCAGCATTCGCTGGCTGGGGAATTCTGGGAGTTGAAGTCCGGACATCTTCAAGTGGCCAAGGTTGAGAAACACTGGCCTAGGCCATGTAGGGCTTTAAAGGTGATGACTAGCACCTTGAAGCGCGTTCGGAGACCGATAGGGAGCCAGTGCAGCTCGCAGAGGATAGGTGTGACATGGGTGTATCTAGGTACACCCGATATCGCTCGCGCGGCTGCATTCTGGACCAATTGTAGTCTCCAAACACTTTTCAGGGGCAGCCCCATGTAGAGCACAATGAATGCCACCAGGGAGGACGGCCTGAGTAGCTTCCACATCAGGGAGAGGCTTCAAAGCCTCCTTCAAAGGGAGTTTCGGGATGGTTTTTATTTCAGAAAACCGGGCTCCCCCATCCTGGCTTCTCTCCTCCTCGTTCTCCTGCAGCTCTCCGTCCTCGGGAAAGTCCCCATTCTCGGCCATCCATCCCCCTTGACCTGGGTAGGGAGCCTCTGCGTGGGGGAGGGGTGGGCTGCTTTTGCCTCTATTACGGCAACATCCATCAACCTGGGAGCCCAGCGAGGGGGGGCTGCCAAGAAGGAGAGACCCCAGAGGAGCCCGCAACGTCTGGTTTCAGCCGAGACCCAGCGGTGAGACGTTCAAGACTGACCCTCTGTGGGGTCAGCCCTCTGCTGCCGGAGGAATATTTATCAAGCCTCTGGCCTTCACCTTTGATCTTGCTGACAGCGGTGGAAAAATGAAGGAGGGGAGTTGCGGTAGATAATGGGTGGAAGTGGGAAGGTGGGGGGGAAGCTGCGGTGGGTGGAGGGCTGGGTGTGTTGAGAAGCCCTTCTGGACTTCCCACCCAAAGCACCCCCACCCCCAGGGAGGGGGGCAGGTTGAAGAAGCCAAGCCAGGGGTGGGACTGCATTTCTCTATTTTTAGGAAGGGGGGAATGGCATATTCCCAGGAAGGACCACTTTTAAATGATGACACTTTAAAAAAAAAATCAATTTCTGTATATCTGCAGGGAGAGAAAAATCGGGAATCCTGAATCTTGCGGTTCCAGCAGCCACTGCCAGACGCCTGGACTTCAACTCCCAGAATTCTGTGCTGGCTGGGGAATTCTGGGGCCTGAAGTTCACACAATCCTAGGACTGAAAGGGCCCTAAGAGGTCCTCTAGTCCAACCCCCTGCTGAAGTCAAATGGGCGTCGGCTCTATTTCCCACACCTCTTCTATGACTCCGCGCATTCTCAAGTGGATTAAAACGGAGAGACTCCGGGGCGGACGTGCGCTTGGTCTCCGTCGGAGCTCCGCAGCCCGCCGGCCTCTCCGCTCCCGAGCGTCGCCCTCGTTCTCCCCGCTTGAGCGGGGCTCCAGCGGGGGCTGCCAGGGCGCCGGGCGCTCCTGCGGGGAGCAGCGCAGCGCCATCCCGCTTCGCTTCAAGCCCCTGTGGCGCGTGCGGGGGGGGGGGCTGGGCTGGGGGATGGTGGGGAGAAGGGAGAGGGGTGGGCTGGAGGCGGCAGAAGCCCCGCCAAGAGAAAGGCTCACCTGGCGCCAGGTGCAGCGGGGGCGGCGCTGGAGAATCCGCCTGAAGGCTCTGGGGAAAGGGCTACGTGAAGGGACCGGCAGCCTGGCTGGAAAAGGGGCGAGGAACACGGATCTGAATGGAAGAGTTGAAAGAGACCTTGGAGGTCTTCTAGCCCAACCCTCTGCTCAAGCAGGAGACCCCTGTACAGTTTTGGACAAATAATAATTGTCCAACCTCTTCTTCAAAACTTCCAGCGTTGGAGCATCCACAACTTCTGGAGGCGAGTCGTTCCACTGATTAATTGTCCCCACTCTCAGGAAATGTCTCCTGGCCGCTTCTCTCCTTGATCTGGGGCAGAAGGAGGGCCAAGCCCCTTGTGAGGGGGGCCCAGAGGTGGCTCCTGGCAGGACGTCTGTGCCCAGAGCCTGCCCACCCCCCCCCCCCCCCCCCCCCCCGGGTCTGTGGCCTTTGGCTCCCTTCTTTGCAAGGGAAATAACCCTCCCTTCAAAAGTGGAAGGCCAGGTGGGGTCCCACGTTTGCTTGGATGGGGCACCACCAGGTAATTCCAGGAGTGGACCCTCGTTGCTAAGGACGCAACGTGGACCCCTGACCTGAGGCAGGACCCAGCCTGGCTGGGCTACTCTGGAGAACCCCAGGCAGGTCCAGAAAGGGCCCCTCGGACACCAGGGATGGGGTGGGCAGCCAGGGTGATGCACCTGGGACCTGACCCAGGGGTCTTGGGCCAAAGGGCAGCCGAGGAGGAGGAGGAGGAGCCCCCGTGGGGCAGGGCTTTTCTAACTTAGCTGCTTTGAGAGGCTTCCAGAAATGGCCTGGCTGGTTGGGGGATTCTGGGAATTGAAGTCTGCTAAGTCCAGGAAAAAAAACCCTCATCTCTGGGATCTCAGGTGTCCGGACGCACCTTTCCCGAGCCTCAGAAGTTGCTAAAAGCTGCAGCTTAGAAAAGTTGCTGCCCTTTCATTAAATTTGTGAGTTGGAAAAATTGCCCCCCCGAACTCCTTTGGGGTGTGGGGAGCATAAAGGAAGCCCAGCGGAGGCCAGCTGAAGGACGGACGGACGGACACACACACACACACACACACACACACACACACAGACAGAGGGAGGAGAGGAAGGGGCAGAGGAAAAGGAGAACATCCCCAGGGCACACACACGTTTCCTGCCACGCATGGGCCTCTGGGCCCCCCTCGCTTGCACAGCTAGCGGCTCCTGGCACAGTAATGAGATTAAGTGATTTTAGCCTCAAAATCATCCCAAACTCTCTTCCCCCTGGAGCCAGAAATGAGCCCCAAACATCAAGGGGGCAGTCAGGGCAAGAGCCTGGCTTCTGGGAATCTGGAAAGCAGAATAAAAGGGTTGGAAGGGACCTTGGAGATCTTCTAGTCCACCCCCCTGCTTAGGCAGGAAACCCTACACCACTTCAGACAAAGGGCTGTCCAACATCTTCTTAAAGACTTCCAGTGTTGAGGCATTCACAGCTTCTGGAGGCAAGCTGTTCCACTGATTAATTGTTCTCACTGTCAGGAAATTTTTCCTCAGTTCTAAGTTGCTTCTCTCCTTGATTAGTTTCCACCCATTGCTTCTTGTTCTGCCCTCAGGTGCCCTGGAGAATAGCTTGACTCCCTCTTCTTTGTGGCAACCCCTGAGATATTGGAAGACTGCTATCGTCTCTCTCCTGATCCTTCTTTTCATTAAACTAGACATCCCCAGTTCCTGCACCCGTTCTTCATAGGTTTTAGCCTCCAGTCTCCTGATGATCATCTTACCTTTGACACTCTAACCAGCCCATTCAGGAAGGATGTTGGCAGCAACCCAAAGGATTCCCCCCCCTTCATTTTTAATTCCAGCCGCTGGGAGGGAGGGAGGGAGGGGGGGCTCCTGGTTTGACCCCTTGCCCCCATTCCTACAATCCCTTCCCTTGAAGGCGGCCATCAGGATGGCTCTGCATTTCCCGGCTTCCTTCTCAAGGACCCACTTCGCAGTTCCCTGGATCTTTTAGGTGTCCGGGACACATCATCATCTTCCTCATCCTCACGGGTTTTTTTTGCAGTTTCAGACTCCGAGGTCTTCCCACTGTCCCCATCTATTTGCATTCCCTTCTTTCGTTTATATCTGTGTTTATATTGATACCTGTTATCTTGTGCATGTTTGACAAAGTAAGAAATTGCAAATACAAATAGATCAACACACACACACACACACACGCATGACCAAGGCTGGAGACCTTATAGAGCCAGCCCAGTTTTGCTGATGTTGATCTCAAAAATGAACCACTTCACGTTTGATGATCTCCTCCTCCTCCCCCTCTTTTTCTCCTCCTCCTCCTCCTCCTCCTCCTCCTCCTCCTCCTCCTCTTCTTCCTCTTCTATTTCTTTTTCTCCTCCTCCTCCTCCTCTTCCTCTCCTTCTTCCCTCCTCTTTCTCCCTCCCCGCCCTCCTTCTCCTCCTCCTCCTCTTCTTCTTCCTCTTCTATTTCTTTTTCTCCTCCTCCTCTTCCTCCCCTTCTTCCCTCCTCTTTCTCCCTCCCCGCCCTCCTTCTCCTCCTCCTCCTCCATAATAAACACCATCATTAAAAACAAACCCTCTTTCATAAGTAATTTTTTAATTTAAAAATACAGAAGTTAAAAGAGCTGCTTTAAAAAAAGAAAAAAAAATACATCGCCCTATTAGCTAGAATGGCTTCCAGCAGAAAACCAGAAAGAGCCTGGGAATGTTTTCCAACTCCCGGCCGTCTTTCACTCCAATATTTGTGAACGGTGGCTGCCTCCCCCAGGGGCTCAGAGTGGGGAGGCTGATGGAAGATTTAAAGCGGGGTGAAGGAAGGAAGGAAGGAAAGAAGGAAGGAAGGAAGGAAGGAAGGAAGGAAGAGGATGGAGGTGCAGATGGGGGTAAATTGTGAGACAGGTTAATTAATTAATTCTCAGCAGGTTAAGAAAAACTTTTGGGTTCCCGAGAGCTTCTGAGAAAACCCTAAAAAGGCTCCCCCAAAAAACGGGTGTCCAGAGATCATCTGCATATCCTCCATGTAGCAATAGCAATAGCAATAGCAGTTAGACTTATATACCGCTTCATAGGGCTTTCAGCCCTCTCTAAGCGGTTTACAGAGTCAGCATATCGCCCCCAACAACAATCCGGGTCCTCATTTTACCCACCTCGGAAGGATGGAAGGCTGAGTCAACCCTGAGCCGGTGAGATTTGAACAGCCGAACTGCAGAACTGCAGTCAGCTGAAGTAGCTTTGCAGTGCTGCATTTAACCACTGCGCCACCTGTGGGGGGAAAAAGATCCTGTGGGATCTGGGAGCCACAACGAAGGATCCGCTCCTTCCCTTTGCAAAGCCCGAGGGTCTCTGGGCCAGGAAGGCGAGACCGTGGGAGGGATGGGGGACCACTGGAGAAGGCGGCAGAGGGCACACGCCTATGGGGTGCCACGGAGGGAGATTGGGCGGAGGGAGGGATGCTGCCAAGGGGACGGCCGGAGAAGAGGCGGCGTAGCCGACGGCTGCATAACTGGCGATAGCAACGGGGCTTAGAGTTTTATACCGCTTCACAGGGCGTCTTCAGAGCCCCCTCTAAGCGTTTGACAGAGTCGGCTTCTGGCCCCCAACAATCGGGGTCCTCATTTTAACCACCTCGGGAGGCTGAGTCAACCTTGAGCTGTCCAGGACCGAACTGCTGGCAGTGGGCGGAATCAGCCTGCAATGCTGCATTCTGACCACTGGGCGGCCGGGGTTCTTAGAGCAGTGTTTCTCAACCTTGGCAACTTTAAGTCCTGTGGACTTCAACTCCCAGAATCCCCCAGCCAGCAAGAGCTGGCTGGGGGATTCTGGGAGTTGAAGTCCACAGGACTTAAAGTCGCCAAGGTTGAGAAACACTGTCTTAGAGAGAAGAGGGGGCTTTATACTTCCTGCAAAGAGGTCGCCCCGGGGGGGCCATGATTCCCGCCTGCTCTCCCTGGCGAGGCTGACCGGCCATTGGGGGTGTGTGTGTAAATGACCCTTGCCCCGTCCCCCCCTTTGCTGCGTCTGTGTGTGTCCAGAAGGCCTCACTTTCGGCTCCACGGGACGGGCGGGGTCTCCAAACTCCTGGGTGGGTCCCGGGTGCCCTCACCCGACGCAGGGGCCTGGGGTAGGCCGGTCCGTGCCCCTGCGGGCACCTGGTCCTGCAGTCGCCGGAGGGTTTGCAGGAGGGCCTGGCGCTGCCTGGCCTGGCGCCTGGTCATCAGCCCCACCTGGGCCTCCAGCTGGCCCACCTGCGTGTCCTGCTTCTGGCGGGCCTTCTGGTAGGTGAGGAGGAGGGAGCTGCGGGGAGAGAGGGGCGAAGGGGCTGAGAAGGGGGCTCCGGAGGCAGAAGGAGAGGACTTCCCCAGATGTGCTGGCTGAGAGAGATGGGAGTTTTAGTCCAACACATCTGGAGGGCGGATAAGGGACTGTGGAAGGCTGGGACAGCCCAGCGCCCCCTGCTGGTAGACTCTGCTGTCCATGGCGGTTTAATCTCAATGCCACATCTCATCGGTTTATGCAGGAAGCTTCTCAGACCCCCCCCCCACCCAGAGGGTCCAGAGGCCGAGGGGCCACCAGGGAAAAGGGGGGGGAGCCTTTCCCTCACTTACCTATGGGCCTGGAAGAGGTCCTGCATGAGCTCCATCTCCTGTGCCTCATGGGCCCTGTAGTCCTGGCTCTTCTCCTCCAGCTCCACCCAGAGACCCTCCAGACGTTCCTTCAGGGCCCGGATCCTGCAAAGAGCTGGAGGGGGTCAAGGGGAGGGGGAGGAAACCCCCCACCACTGAGAGGGGAGCCCCCCCCCCCGTGGAATCAGCCAACCCTCTGGCTTTCATTGCCAGCCTGCATGCTGGCCCGGAGGGGATGATGGGGGCCATAAGAAGGGACCCTGCTCTCATACAGGGGGGGGGATTTCTTTCCCCCCTCCCCCCAAAAAAGATGGGGGGGGTCAGAGAGCAAAGGCTCACCCCCTGTGGTGAGCCTTCACTCTCGCTTAGCAACTGCAGCAATTCCTTCAATGACCATGGCTCTCTCCCTCTTTTTTGAAATTTTATTTTATTTTCTTATTTTATTATATATTTTAATTTATTATTTTATTATATATTTTAATTTATTATTTTATTATTATTTTATTATTATTTTATTTTATTATTTTTATTTTATTATTTTTATTTTATTATTTTATTATTTTTATTTTATTATTTTATTTTATTATTTTATTTATTTATTTATTTATTTTATTATTTATTTTATTATTTTATTTTATTTTATTATTATTTTATTTTATTTTATTTTATTATTTTATTTTATTATTTTATTTTATTATTTTATTTTATTATTTTATTTTATTTTATTTTATTTTTAAAATTTCTTTGCCACCCGCCCCGCTGCAAAGGGAACCTTACCGAGCCGAAGTCTCCAGAACTCGGAGCCTGAGGGCTTCTGGCTCCCTCCCGGCCAGGCTCCCCTCCGTGTCCTTGGGTGCAGCCGGGGGTCTCCTCCGAGGAAGGCCGTTGGGGGCCCAGGCCTGAGCGTCGGCAGAGGAGAAAACAGCTGAACTCCGTGCTCAGGACGGAAGCATTTGGGGGTGGGCTGTGTGTTAAGTTATGGCTTCTCCTGGGCCAACGAGCCCCCCCCCCTCCAGCCCATCTTGGCTGTGCCCTGCGGGGGGGGGGGGCTGCCCTTGGAAAGGATCCAGGACCTTCAATTGGTTCGAAATGCGGCGGCCTGTATGGTTTGGCCAAGTCTAGATTTGCACCCGGGGCCCCTCTCTGGCGGGAGTCGCATGGCTGCCCATTTGCTTCCGGGCCCAATTCAAGGGGCCGTCAGCCCCCTTTTAGGGAGGTGCCACCTCAGGAGAGCTGTTGGTGGCGCGGTGGTCAGAATGTGGCATTGCAGGCTGATTCTGCCCGCTGCCAGCGGTTTGATCCTAACCGGCTCCAGGTTGACGCAGCCTTCCGTCCTTCCCAGGCGGATGAAATGAGGAGCCGGATTAACGGGGGGCAAGAGACTAACTCAGGGAGTCCTGCCATGCCCTTACGGGCCGCTCCGTGTCCTGGGCCATTGCTATTCTGGGCAGGCGGGTGTCCAGTCTCTTCTGGAAATCCTCCAGGGGGGGATCACCCAACCACATCTGGAGGCAATTGAATTCCTTATTGTTTCTCACGGTCAAGAAAATCCCCCCGCTGGATCTCTCCTTCGCAAGTCCTGTCCCCCCCCAACCCCCTCCCCCATTGCGTCTTGCCCTGCCTGGTGGTGCTTTGGAGAATAGCTTGACAGCCCCCCCCCCCCCCCGGTTTCTCTGTGGCAGCCCCTCAAATATTGGAAGATGCTGGAGAGAAGCAACTTAGAACAGAGGGGAAATTTCCTGATAGTTAGAACCAGTGTTTCTCAACCTTGGCAACTTGAAGATGTCCGGACTTCAACTCCCAGAATTCCCCAGCCAGCGAATGCTGGCTGGGGAATTCTGGGAGTTGAAGTTTTCATTTTTCATTTTTCATTTCCCTTTATTTGTATGCCGCCCTTTTCCATGGGGGGACTCAGGGCGGCTCACAGTTCAAAAAGTGGGGGGGGGGAAGGACAAACAATTTTCCAACATGAAGACAATACAACATATTAAAAAGAAAACACAACAGTCACACAATTCGGGTGGGGTTAGAATCTTAACCCCAGGCCAGCCGGGACAGCCAGATCTTTAAAGCAGCGCGGAAGGACTGGAGGGTGGTGAGGGTCCGAATCTCCACGGGGAGTTCGTTCCAGAGGGTCGGAGCAGCCACCGAGAAGGCTCTCCTCCGGGTAGTTGCCAGTCTACACTGGCTGGATGATGGAATTCGGAGGAGGCCTAATCGATGCGATCGTATCGGTCTAGTGGAGGTAATTGGCAGTAGGCGGTCTCTCAAGTACCCAGGTCCACTACCATGAAGGGCTTTGTAGGTGATAAGTAGCACCTTGAAGCGCACCCGGAGATCGACAGGCAGCCAGTGCAGCTCGCGGAGGATAGGTGTTACGTGGGTGAAGCGAGGTGCACCCACAATCGCTCGCGCGGCCGCATTCTGGACTAGCTGAAGTCGCCGGATGCTCTTCAAGGGCAGCCCCATGTAGAGCACATTGCAGTACTCCAGCCTAGAGGTCACAAGGGCATGAGTGACTGTTGTGAGGGCCTCCCGGTTCAGGTAGGGGCGCAACTGGTGCACCAGGCGAACCTGGGCAAATGCCCCCCTGGTCACAGCCGACAAATGATGTTCGAAGGTCAGCTGTGGGTCCAGGAGGACTCCCAAGTTGCGAACCCTGTCTGAGGGGCGTACAGTTTGACCCCCCAGCCTGAGAGATGGAACACCTGGCCAATTCGCGGGAGGGAAACACAGCAGCCACTCGGTCTTTTCTGGATTGAGCACAAGCTTGTTGACCCCCATCCAGTCTTTAACAGCCTCCAGACCCTGGCTCATCACATCCATTGCTTCGTTGAGTTGGCACGGGGCGGACAGATACAACTGAGTATCGTCCGCATACTGGTGGTACTTTATCCCGTGCCGTCGAATGATCTCACCCAGTGGTTTCATGTAGATGTTGAAAAGAAGGGGGGACAGGACCGAACCCTGTGGCACCCCATGTGTTAGGGGCCTAGGGGTCGATCTCTGCCCTCCGACTAACACCGACTGCGACCTGTCCGAGAGGTAAGCGGGGGGAAAGACCCCCTCCCGTAGAGAGGCGGTAACAACCGCCTGGATCCAGCCTCGTGTCACCTCTCTGCTGTTTACAACCAGCCAGGAGGGGCACGGGTCCAGCACACATGTGGAGGCTCCTACAGCTCTCATCGCCTTGTCCACATCCTCAGTCCGGACATCTTCAAGTTGCCAAGGTTGAGAAACACTGGTTAGAACAATGAATCAGTGGAACTCCTTGCCTCCAGAAGTTGTGAATGCCCCAATACTGGAAGTCTTTAAGAAGATGTGAAGGGCAGCCTTCCAGCATCCCCGGAGGAGGGAGGGTCCTGGGAGGGGGGAGGTCTGGGCTGGGGAGGAAGGCTTTTACCCCAGAGTCTTCCTCCTCACTGCTGCTGCCGCCGCTGCTTTCTGGGGAGGGGTCCGGCTGTCCCCGGAGGTCTCGCTGCTCCCCCTGGAGGGTCTGGATCACCAGTAGGCAGGCGGCCTCCTGGGCGGGGAGCGTGTGGGCCCAGAGCGCCAGGCCCTGCTTGGCCTTGGCGGTGAGGTGCACCCTGGTGCCCAGGTCAGCCAAGGCCTCCTGAGGTGGGGCAGAAGGAGACGGGGGGGAGAGGAAGAGAAAGGTTAGGGTTAGACGGGGGGGGGCAGCTCGCATTTTGGGGGTGCAGAAGAGGGGAGTTCTCCTGCTTGAGGAGGGGGCTGGTCTAGAAGACCTCCAAGGTCCCTTCCAGATTCTATTCTATTCTATTCTACTCACAAGGCAACTGAATAGGTATGATATAGGATTTCTTGCCTGAGGAGGGGGCTGGTCTAGAAGACCTCCAAGGTCCCTTCCAGATTCTATTCTATTCTGCATTCTATTCTATTCTATTCTATTCTATTCTACTCAAAAGGCAACTGAATAGGTATGATATAGGATTTCTTGCCTGAGGAGGGGGCTGGAGTAGAAGACCTCTAAGGTCCCTTCCAAATCTCCTCTCCTCTCCTATTCCTCTTCCTTTCCTCTCCCTCTCTTCTTCTCTTCTCTTCTCTTCTCAGGGCCCATCATTTGGTATTTGGTATTTATTATACATTTATAGGCCGCCCTTTTCCCTGAGGGGACTCAGGGCGGCTTACAATAAAAGGGGAAAGGGAGTGTAGGACAAATACAAAAAGAAGTGTGAACGAGAATGAATTAAACAGTAAAACACAACATTCACTCGACATTCGGGAGGGGCGAAAGTAAAAACTTATCCCCAGGCCTGACGGGCTAGCCAGATCTTGAGGGCTGTGCGGAAGGCCTGGACGGTGGTGAGGGTGCGGATCTCCACGGGGAGATTGTTCCATAGCGTCGGAGCTGCAACTGAGAAGGCTCTCCTCCGCGTAGTCGCCAGTCGGCACTGACTGGCGGATGGAATACGGAGGAGGCCAGCTCTATGCGATCTGATGGGACGCAGGGAGGTAATTGGCAGAAGGCGGTCTCTCAAATAGCCAGATCCACTACCATGGAGCGCTTTATGGGTGGTGAGTAGGACCTTGAAGTGCACCCGGAGATCGACAGGTAGCCAGCGCAGCTCACGGAGGATCACTCGCGCGGCCGCATTCTGGACTAGCTGAAGTTTCCGGGTGCTCTTCAAGGGCAGCCCCATGTAGAGCACGTTGCAGTATTCCAGCCTAGAGATCACAAGGGCTCGAGTGACTGTTGTGAGGGCCTCCCGGTTCAGGTAGGGCCGCAACTGGCGCACCAGGCGAACCTGGGCAAATGCCCCCCTGGTCACAGCTGAAAGATGGTGGTCGAAACTCAGCTGTGGGTCCAGGAGGACTCCCAAGTTGCGGACCCTATCTGAGGGGTATAAATTTTGTCCCCCCAGCCTGAGTGATGGTACGTTGGTCAAATTTTTGGGAGGAAAACACAACAGCCACTCGGTCTTGTCTGGGTTGAGTATCAGCTTGTTTGCTCTCATCCAGTCTTTAACGGCCTCAAGACCCCGGTTCATCACGTCCACCGCTTCATTGAGTTGGCACGGGGCGGACAGATACAACTGTGTATCGTCCGCATATTGGTGGTATTTTATCCCGTGCCTCCGAATGATCTCACCCAGCGGTTTCATGTATATGTTAAATAGTAGGGGGGATAAGACCGAACCCTGCGGCACCCCATGTGTTAGGGGCCTCATGGTCGATCTCTGCCCTCCGACTAACACCGACTGCGACCTGTCCGAGAGGTAGGAGGAGAACCACTGCAAAACAGTGCCGCCCACCCCTATCTCCCGCAGTCGTCGCAGAAGGATACCATGGTCGATGGTATCGAAAGCCGCTGAGAGGTCGAGGAGAACTAGGATGGAAGCGCGGCCTCCATCCCTAGCTCTCCAGAGATCATCGGTCAATGCGACCAAAGCGGTTTCTGTGCTGTAACCGGGCCTGAAGCCAGACTGGAAGGGATCTAGATAGTTAGCTTCCTCCAAGGTACGCTGAAGCTGGAGGGCCACCACCTTCTCAACAACCTTCCCCACAAAGGGGAGGTTGGAGACTGGACGGTAGTTATTAAGGACAGCTGGATCCAAGGACGGTTTCTTCAGGAGGGGCCTCACCACCGCTGTCTTAAGCGCGGTGGGGAAGTGCCCCTCCCGAAGAGAGGCGGTAACAACCGCCTGGATCCAGCCTCGTGTCACCTCTCTGCTGTTGGCAGTCAGCCAAGAGGGACACGGGTCCAGTATACAGGTGGAGGCACTCACAGCTCGCATAGCCTTGTCCACATCCCCAGAGGCAACTTCCTGAAACTCAACCCAGAGATGGTTTGCCAAGTCTTCCCCTTGTGTCTCGGCTGGATCTGCTGGAGTGGAGTCCAGGTTCGATCGAAACCGGGCAACTTTGTCCGCCAAGAACTGGACATACTCCTCAGCCTTACCCTGTAAGGGGTCCCCCGTCTCCCTCATCCCCAGTGACCAAACCCCTTCGGATCAAGATCAGCCCTACTTGGGGGCGGGGGGGGGAATCAGGGGGCAGCCTGGGTCCCTTCAAAGAATCAAATGGTTTTCTGGACCCATCACCCCAACGGGGAGCAGAATTTCCATGGCTAAGCCAGCAGTTGTTAAGGGAGCCATGTCAATTTTATGACCTCTTTTTTGTCCAGGGTCGTTAAGTGAATCACTGCAGCTGTTCAAGTAAATGCATGGTTATTAACCGAATCCAGCTTCCCCCGTGGTCAGAAGCCGGTCAGAAGCTGGATGGGGAGGTTGCAAATGGTGACCACGTGATCCCAGGACGCTGCAACCAGCATAAGTACAGGCGGTCCTCAACTTACGCCGGTTCACTTAGTTTGACCGTTTGAAGTTACAACAGCACTGGAAAAAAAAAATAGACTCGGGACCCTTGTCCACACTTAAGGACCGTTGCAGCTTACTGCCCCTGTGATGGACTTAAGAACTGCAATGATTCGTTTAACAACGGTGGCAAGGAAAACAGGGCAAAACTCACTTAACACGTTTCTCACTTGGCCCATGGAAGGGAGAAGGATGGGAAAACGCCCGTCTTTGGCTGGCTGGCGGGAGCCCTCTGCCCTGCAACCTTTCGCTCTTGCTCAGGAACCCAGCCCCCCCCCCCCAAAGACGGTGCCCCCCCGCCCCTCCCTTGGGGGCTCACCCGGGTGCTGTGTAACTCCCGCAGCAGCTGGCCCTTCTCCATCCGGGGTGGGGTGACCGAGCCGGGAAGCGCCTCCTGCACGGCCCTCCGGCCCTCCGCCACCTTGGCCGCAATGCCCGCGCTGAGCCTGGCGGCCACGGTGGCCAGTCCCAGGGGCGGAGGGTGGCTGGGCAGCTTCAGGGACCTCTGCTGGGCCCGCAGGTGCCGGATGAGTCCCTGCAGCCTCCGCTTGGCTTCTGCCCCCTCGGAGCCCGTCAGTCGCAGGGAGCTGAAAGGAAAGGGACCTTTCAGGCCGGAGGACTCCAACTCCCAGAATCCCCCAGGCAGCTCTGCCTCAGGCCCAGCCGTTGTAGGGGGAGAAAGCCCCCC
Organism: Thamnophis elegans; assembly: GCF_009769535.1. NCBI lineage: Eukaryota > Metazoa > Chordata > Lepidosauria > Squamata > Natricidae > Thamnophis > Thamnophis elegans. The sequence goes on from NW_022473605.1 coordinate 31,824, forward strand.
CCCCACTCTTAAGGCTAACTGGGTTCCCCCAGTTAGTTTTGGATGCCTCTCTGGGTCTTCCTCCCGCCCACCCCCTCCCCTCCCTTCTGGGAATCCCCTGCTGACGGCCTCCCGGCCCTCCCGGCCCCTCAATACCTCCCCGGGACCCCCTCTGGGTCGCAGCGGCTGCTGTCGACGGCGGTGCTGCAGGCTTGCAAAATCCAGAGGGCTTTTTTCTCCAGCGCAGAGTTTGGGTCCTCGGAGGCCCCTACCAGGAAATGCCAGAGAGGGAGACGTCATGGACTCCTAGGGCTGGGGGACGCCTCAGAGGCCATCTAGTCCAGCCCCTGCGCGAGGCAAGAGTTTTACACCCTCCTGGTCAAGAACCCTCAACCCCAGGAGGGAAAGTCTTCTTCTGTCCACCGATGCTCCCATCACCCCACAGACCCAAGCGGCACGAAAGGACCGGAGGAGGAGAACCAGAAGGGCCCCTGGAGGTCTTCGGGTCCAACTAGGCCAAGGGGGTCAAACTCGATTTCAGGGAGGGTCCTCATCAGGGTCGTGCCTGACCTTTGGGGGGTGGGGTGGGCTCACCTCACTCATGCCTGTGGGACCCCGAGCACTCCACCAGTGGAAATGGACTCACAAGCTCCGTTTCCAGCTGCAATGGCCGCCTGCAGCCCTCTGCCAGTGGAAACGGAGCTGGGCAGTGCCAGCCGTGAAGCTCCCTTTTCATCGGCAGGGGCACTGCGGGCTGGTCCTTGGCTGTTTCCAGAGGCCCCCTGCGGGCCACACATAAGCAGGATCCGGCCCCCGGGCCTTGAGTTTGGCATTAGGAGCAACTAGGGGACTGGAGGCTCAAACATCCGACGGAGAGTTGCAGGAACTGGGCTAGTCCAGGGAAGAGAAGGGCCAGGGGAGACGGGAGAGCAGCCTTCCGATATTTGAGAGAGGGGCTGCCCCAGAGAGGAGAAAAGGGCCAAGCTATTTCCGGGACTGCCACCTGTCAGAAATGCTGTAGGCTCTCCTGCTTGGGCAGGGGGTTGGAGTAGATGACCTTCAAGGTTCCCTTCCAGCTTTGTTGTTCTGTTAACCCTCCTGCTCAACCAGGAAACCTATACTATCTATGACAAATGGCTGCCCAGCCTCTTTGTAAAAACCTCCAGTGCTGGAGCACCCACATTTTCTCGAAGCAAGGAGTTCCACTGATTAATTGTCCTCACTGTCAGGAAATTCCTCCTCCGTTCTAAGTTGCTTCTCTCCTTGATTAGTTTCCACCCATTGCTTCTTGTTCTGCCCTCAGGTGCTTTGGAGAATAGCTTGACCCCCTCCTCTCTGGGGCGACCCCTGAGATATTGGAAGGCTGCTATCGTGTCTCCCCTGGTCCTTCTTTTCATTAAACTAGACATACCCAGTTCCTTCAACCGTTCTTCATATGTTTTAGTCTCCAGTCCCTTAAATCCTCTTTCTTGCTCTTCTCTGCACTCTTTCTAGAGTCTCCACATCTTTTCTACATCGTGGAGACCAAACCTTCAGTGGGTCCCAGCATGCCCTGCCCCAAAGTCTCCCCCTCCTCCCCTTTCTCAGTTTTTGGGGCTGGGGGAGGAAGAGGCCAGCTGTGTCTATGGAGGGGGGAGAGGGGAGAGAGATGGGCAGCCAATTCCAGGTGTCTCACCTGCCTGAGGTGCCTCTGCTCCCATTTCTGGGCTCGGCTTCTGCTCCGCGGCCGTCAGTGCCAAGAGGGTCTCGTAGGCCTCCAGGCAGCGTCCACTGGGGGGGGGGGTGTCAAGAGGGGAGGGGGGGAGACAGGGGCCACACCAGCGCTCAGACCCAGAGACCCACCAGAGACGGCCTCCTGGATGGTGCCCCTCCCAGCAAAGACCGAGTCCGACCGGATGAAGGGAAGGTGCTGCTCTTCCCTCCTAGCAGCCTTGCGAGGGAGGCCAGTCTCAGTTTACGTCCCCCCCCAGTCTTGCCTGCCCACCTCCAGCCCCCCCAATTCAGCCCACGTTGTGCAGATAAGAATTTCTCTCTGCAACTCAGCTAAAGCAGATGCCCCTTGTAGCCAGGGGGGCTAAGACCCCTTCCTCCCCCCCAGGACCCCTTCTTCCATCGTATTCTTTATTTATTATAGCCCCCCCCAAAAAAGAGACATAATGGGACGGAAGGACGGAGACAGATTCCCAGGCAGCTCAGGGGTCCCGTTGGAATACAGGCAGTTCCCGAATTATGCCCATCTGTTGTGCCCGTCATTAAGCGGGTGCTCACCTGATGTGCAGGGCCAGGGCCAGACCCGTCTGCTGGGACTCCTGGCATCCGAGCAGCAGGCTGAGCTGCTCCGCGTCCGTCTTGGACTCCTGCAGGGCCCCAGAGAGCCCCCGGTTCAGCCCCCGCAGCCCCTCCAGGCGCCTACGGGGAGGGGGGAGGGCAGAGGGTCCCAGTCAGGGCAGGGCCGCTACTACAGCTTGTAACCCAGGTGTACCTAAGGGGGCGGCTGCTCCACCCGGGGCAGGGAGTCCCTGCAAGGGGGGGGGGAGGGTGGGCCTCCACTCCTCAGAGAGCCCCCTCCCCAAGGAAAGTCCCAGCGGGTGCTCTCAGGGGGCGAGGGAGAACTGACAGAAGGGCGGGGGGCCTCCAAGACCCTTGCTGGATCCTTTGGTCCACAGGTCATCCCCCAAATTAGGCCCGGGGGGGGGGGTTGTCATGGGGCACCGTTACAACCCCCTCTGTGGGACGAATCGGTCAAGGATCCCTTGCTGAGAGCCTTACAGAAATTGGGGGTGGGGGCTTGAACCCTGTGCATGCTGAGAGATCCTCCCATTTCGGCTGCACCCCCCCCCCAAGAGCTTCTCATGGCCGAGCGGGGGGGGGGGCATCAGGGACCCTACCTGTGGAGCTGCTCCAGGCTGTTCTGGATCTCTGTGGGGGGCCAGGCTGGAAGGGAGGGGGCAGGCTGGAAGCTGGTAGCCCCCCAGGGAGGGTGGGGGCCATTCTGGGCAGCCCCTGAGGGGGGGTCCTGCAAGGCAGGGGGCATATCAAAAATACAGCAAATCTCCCCCCTCCCCAGGGTTGGAGCTTAGCTTCCTTTGGCTGAAGGCTCTTCTTCTCCCCCCTCCCCTCTGACCTGGGGCTGAAACCCCCCCCCCCCATCCGGCCCTGGAGACGCCTCCTCTGCAGCACCTGGGCTCCTTCCCCTGGGGGGCCGGGGGCTTCTCCAGCGCAGGTCTCCACCCTGGACAGGCTCTCCTGTAGCTCCTGCACCTGGATGGAGAGGGGGGGGGGCGAGGGGGGTCAGGCAAAGAGAGAAAGCCCCCCCCCCCAAAAGAAAATTTCTCACAGGCCTCCAAAGATGGAAGGAGCAGGAGGAGGAACTGAGGAATTGGTAGATGGGGCCTGGGGCTCTCCGAGGGGCTGCTGCTGCCCCTAATTTCTGACCCTTCCACGCTGGGGAGGGGGCTTCTCAGTTGCTGCCTCCTTTCCTGGCGTGAGATTCCCCCCCTCAACTTGGAAATGTGATTGACAGCTTTCAGCAAAACTTCGAGCTTTGGTGGGTTTCCTTCCTTCCTTCCTTTTTTCCTTCCTCATCCTTCCCTCCCTCCCTCCTCTCTCTCTCTCCCTGCTCTTTCTTTCTTTCTTTCTTTCTTTCTTTCTTTCTTTCTTTCTTTCTTTCTTTCTTTCTTTTTCTTCTTTTTCTTTCTTTCTCTTCCTTCCCTCTACCTCCCTCCCTGCTCTTTTCTTTCTTTCTCTTTCTTTCTTTCTTTCTTTCGTTCTTTCTTTCTTTCTTTTTCTTTTTCTTTTTCTCTTCCTTCCTCTTTCCTCCCTTCCTCTACCTCCCTCCCTGCTCTCTCTCTCTCTCTTTCTCTTCCTTCCCTCCCCCCTTCCTCCCCTCTTCCCTTTTTTCCTTCCTTCCCTCCTCCCGATCCCCAGGCTAAACCAGGCGCCCCCATCCCATAACCCCCAGCAGAGCCCCCAAGGCCCCCCTGCCTGGGAAAGGTCCTGGCAAGGCTACCAGGCTCAGGGCCCTCAGGACCTCTGGCTCCCCCTGCTGGATCTGGTGGGCAGCAGCAGCTGAAAGTGGGCCCCACACTCTTCCCCCCCCCCCCGCCCCATCCTCCGGGTGCCCCGGAAGCCCATTCGCCAAGGGGGCAAAGCTTTGTCCTGCACCAGCCGTGGGAAGAGGGAGAAGAGAAGAGGCTGGGGGGCCCACTTTACTGCCCAGGAGGGCAAACAGCAAAGGAGGCTCCCCTGGATTGGCATCACCATCATCATCATGTGGGCAGGGGGAGAAGGTCCAGATGGGAACTGGGGGGGGGGAGGCGGGGGTGCCCGACAGAAGTGGAGGGCTGGAAGGGACCCTCTCGGCTTCCCTCGACCTCCCCCCCCCCCACTGCCCCTGATCTGAGCCTCTGGCAAGGGGGCCGGGCGGTTCTTCACCCGGCTGCACAGCGGGACCCCCACCCCGCCCCCCATTACCTTCCTCTGGAGCCTGTGGCGTTCCTGCTGGTGGGCGGCCACGGAGGCCTCGGACCGGCTGAGCAGCTCCTGCTGGGCCTCCAGCTGGGCTCGCAGGGCGGCGTTCCTCTCCTTGTAGAGGGCGGCCATCCTCTCGCAGGGGGGCTCCTCAGCCTCCTGGGGGGAGCACCCGGAGCCCTCCCTCTGGAGCCCCTCCAGGCCGGCTCCCAGGCCCTGCCAGGAGAAGACCAACCAGGAGGCCCATTGGCAACCAGCTGGCTTTGGCAGAACTCCCCCCCCCCAGAGCCCCTCCGTTGAGGGGAGGCGCCCCTGGCCCCCACCCTATAGCCCCCCCTCCCAATGGCGAAAGGCAGTCAGGGGCAGCCAGGTGGGGCCTCGGGGGAAACATTCAATTTTGCTCCCTCTTTAAAGGAACCTTTCGGTTCGACTCCTTTATTTCTGTTAAAAATTCTGTTAAAATTTTCTAATTTTGACATAAATTAGATGGAAATTGTTAAAAAGCAGGCGAGGAGACACACTTCCTGGCTCCTTACTCCCTGGCTGGAAATACAGAATACCAGAGTTGGGGGGGGCACCCTGGAGGTCCTCTAGACCAACCCGCTGCTTAAACAGGAGACCCCAGACCGTTTCAGACCAGGGTCTTCTTGAAAACCTCGAGGGATGGATCCCCCCGTTCAGGTGTCTGTATGGGGTGGGGGGGTGTTCAGCCGCTCGCCCCCACCCCTCCCACCCCCCTGCACACCTGGGCCAGCTGGGCTTCCTCGCTGGGAAGGGGCTTCCGGTAGGAGAGGAGGAGGTTCTCCAGGGAGGAAAGAGCCTTGTGGACATCCAGGAAGAGGTCAGCCGTCCCTGGGAGAGAAAGAGGCCAGGCCAGGCCAGGGGTCAAGCCCTGGAGGCCAGGTGGAGAGGACACCGAAAGAGGGATGGGACAGAAGACCCACTCCTCACATTGGGCTGCAGAGGGAATTCTCTCCTCCTGGGAACCCCTTTGGAAGGAAAGGCAGGGAGGGGACCAATCTGGGGGTTGGACTAGCAGACCTCCGGGGACCCTTCGAGCCCTGTGGTTCTGCGGTCTCTCCGAAGGAGTCGGGGGCCTTGTGCCGAGCTCCTTCTGAAAAGAGGCCGGCCGGCAGAGGAAGGAAACCGTCACCCAGCCTTTTCTTCCTGGCTCCCGATTCCTAACCCGGCAAAATCCGAGCCCCCCTCTTGGGGGTCTTACCTTGTTCTGGGCCGGCTGGAGGCGGGGGAGAGGGGCTCCTGGCAGGCCTGGCTAAGAGGGACGGGCATCGGGGGAGGCTGGTGGTGGACTCGGAGCCCAAATCAGAAAAGTAGTCCTCCTCCTCCTCCTCTTCCTCCCTATAGCGAGAAGGAGGTGGGGTGAAGGAGTTGATCCCCACTGGGGGGGGAGGGGGGGGAAGAGGAGGGCCACCTGGGCTCCAGACTCGGCTCCTGGAGACCCCACATCCTCCCCAACCCTGGAGATGCCTTTGGAGTTCAGATTTACGGCATGCAGAATGAGGGCAGGTAGCCCTCACCTTACGACCTTCTGTTTAGCGACCGTCTGAATCCTAGCAGCCCTGAAAAAGTGACTCATGGCGGCTTTTCCCACCTGATCCAAAGTCGGGCGCTGGGCAATTGGCACGTGTGCTGGTGACGGTGGCAGCCAATGGGGGAAGCCGTTTAATGACCGAATGATTCGCTTAAGACAGTGTTTCTCAACCTTGGCCACTTGAAGATGTCCGGACTTCAACTCCCAGAATTCCCCAGCCAGCATTCGCTGGCTGGGGAATTCTGGGAGTTGAAGTCCGGACATCTTCAAGTGGCCAAGGTTGAGAAACACTGTCTTAAGGGGCTGAGAGGGCGAGGACCCCTTGCCCACCCACAGCAGGGGAAGAAGCTCTCCCAGATCTTCCCACTTCTTGGGTGGGGGGAGTGGGGCTGTCTGAACCCCCCCCCCAGAGGACGTCCGGCCCACCAGGGGATTCCTGGGCCCAAAAGGAAGGGGAACGGTGGGGAGGGGGGAGGGAGGCACGGACCTGGCCCTGTCCTGTTCCAGCCGCTCCATCTTCCCCTGCAGCTGGACGATGGTCATCAGCAGGCGGGTGATGCTCTCCTCATAGTGCAGGGCGGCCTCCTCGCTGGGCTCCTCCTGGCCGGGGGCCCCCAGCTCCCCCTGCAGCCCACAAGAGAAGGGGAGGGGGCATCAGCCGCGCGTGTTTGTGTGTGCGCGTGAGTCTTAAGTCCCATTTTTCTCATGAGAGCGTGGCCCCTTTAAGATCTGTGCGCTTCGTCTCCCAGAATTCAGGGGATTCTGGGAATTGAAGTCCACCCATTTTGAAGCTGTCAAAAGCCGAGGGATGATGATGGATTAAACAGCCGAATCGCCTGCAAGGCATCTCGGGGGCCCCGGAAAGGCCCCCAGAAGGGAGCCCAAGGGGCCACTGTGCCAGAGCTGGTCTCGGACTCCTGGGTCCATTTTGGCCGAGGGGTGCTGACCCACCGTGCAGGAGGCAGGAAGTCCGCAGTTGCTTTCCCCCAATTAAACACCGGAAGGCAGAAATTTGTGTGTGTGTGTGTGTGTGTATCCTTTGTCCCTCCAGAAAACCTGCCACTCCCGGTTTCCAGGCTGGGGATGCCAGGGGGGCAGCCTCCGTCCAGGGACCCCCTCGCAAGCCCAGGGCAGCTTCGCCAGGGAAGGAAGCCAGGAATGTTGCAGCTGGAAGGACCTCTCATTGCTACGCTCCTGGTTGATTGCCAGGGCCCCTCAGAGATCAACTAGTCCACCCCCAGCGGCCCCCAAAGCAGGAGATTGGAGTGGCTCACGTGAGAAAGGGGTGCTGTTCCGGGGAGTCTGTTCATTCCCGATGGGAGAGTCAGAAACCTCAGACTGGAGATTTTTCCTGTGGGGAGACACACACACGCCCTCCAAATCCCCCCCTACCTCTTCCATGCTTCCTCTTTCTGCCTTCTCCCCCTGGAGCAACCTGGTTCTTGGCCTCGTCCTGGCCCCGATGGAGGGCGGCAGGCTTTTCCTGTTGATTCGCAGCCTTCCTGGCTTCCTTACACGTTTCCTGCCCTCCCAGAGAGGAAGAGGCCGGGCCCCGGTTGAGCCTCGCCTCGATTCCTGGCCAAAAAAAACCCCACCATATTTATAACTGCGCCACACAAACCGGGACAGAAAACAACTCAGTTTTGTTGGGAAATTAAGACTTTTGTGGGTCGTAAAGTCTGCGCTGTGGCCTTGGGGAGGTTAGGCGCCCTACAAGGGACAGGAGGGTCTCACACAAGGACGATGCGTTTTGCTTCATGGCACATCTCAAGGCGGACTTTCTCAACCTGGCGCGGTCAGGCCTGCAGCCATCTTTTAATGTGGACCTTTGGCCTGCCACACTTTCTATTATTCTGCTATGCCTTTTTCTATGGTGGGAAGATGGGATGGTACGGAGTGAGATGATAGGTAGCCATAACAACATCCTTTCTAGAAAGCCAAGGTCATCCTTTGGCTCTGCACCTCTGCACCTGACCGGAACTGGAAGTGCCAGCATGGCAGTGGGAGATGGGACCATAGGATGGACTTGTGGGTGTGGGGGGCAAGATCTTGAACTTTCAACTGGGGGTGGGGAAAACCAGAAAGCTTTCAGATTCGGGTTTTCCCAGATGTGCCAACATGACTCTCTTCATAAATTGAAACTTAGAGCAATACTTTGCCTTGGACTCTGATTTACTTTTGGATGCTATTTGGAACCCTGACTCTTGCAGCTGAAGGTCTGGGGGATTCTGGGAATGACTGAAACTTCAACTTTCTTTTTTTTGGGGTGGGGGGACCTGTAAGCTTTCAGATTTGGGTTAATGTCAGGGTTCCAAGTAACACGCCCAACGAAAGAAGACTTTGAAGTTCCTCAAAGTTGCAATTTATTAGAGATGCCATCTTGGCACATCTGGGAAACCCCAAATCTGAAAGCTTCCCGGTTCCCCCCACCCAAATGAAAGTCCAAGTCCCTTCCCCTGCACCCAGGTGTCCGTCCGGTGGTCCGATCAGGCAACCTCAAAAACAGGAGATGCCTCCCAGTCACCCCATCACAGCTGCAGGGCCAGTTGACCTTGACCTCCTGAGAAAGAATGTTGTTATGGCTACATATCACCCACGCTCTGCGTAATCCCCCCCTCCCCATTTCCCCACAGTAGAAAATGTGCCAGGCCTGAAGTCCCAGAGACGGCTTCCAGGTCTGACAGGCTGTGGGATTCTGGGATCCTGGGAGTAGAAGTCAGCAGAGCCTCCAGCCACCAAAGTTAAGAAACTTTGTGGTTACTTGAAATCCCTGCAGCAAGTTTGAAGTAGGTGGAAATCCTAACAGGATGGAGCTCCCAAGCACCGGCTTAATTGCGTTATTATCCGTTGCAGCTTCTAGGGTTGGGCTAATTGAATGCAACAAAAGGAAAGAGGAATATTTAGGGAAAGAAAGGGGAGGGAGGGTGGGAAGGAAGGAAGGAAGGAAAAAGGAAGAAAAGGAAGAAAAAGGAAAGAAGAAAAAGAGGAAAAGGAGGAAGAAAAAAGTAAAGAAGAAAAAGGAAAGAAAAAGAAAGAAAATGGAAATAGAAAAAAGGGTGAAAGGAAAGTGAAAAAGAATGAGAGAAGGAAGGAAGGAAGGAAGAAAAGGAAAGAAAAAGGATACAAGGAAAAAGAAAGAACAGGAATAGCATAGAAAATAGAATAGGGAAAATATAGAGTAGAATAGAGCTGGAAGGGAGAAGATCTCCAAGGAAAGAAAGAAGGAGAAAGAAATTAGAAAGAAAGAAAGAGAAAGAAAGAAAGAAAGAAAGAAAGAAAGAAAGAAAGAAAACACGCAAAGGTCTGGAGTTGGGGGGTCTCCAAACTTTCCAGGAACCGGGGGGGGGCCCGTCTTTCAATGCAATGATTTCTAGGGTTCAGGGGGGGGGGAAGAAGGGGAAACTGCCTGCTGGGGAATTCTGGGAGTTGAAGTCCGGCCTCTTAAAGGAGCCGAGGCCGAGAAACGGGGCTCCAAATCCAAGCCAGAAGCGGGTTTGGCGGAGAAAGAAGCGGGGGAAACTCCGGGGCGCTGCAAGGGAAGTCCACCCCACCACCCCAGCAGCCCCTCCCTAAGGGGGGGGGAGGAGACTCCAGCGCCTTCCAGCCGCCGCTCGCCCACAAACTACAAGTCCCGGCAGCCCTTGCGAGGGCGGCTGTTTTTCCTTCCCCCCCCCCCGCCGCCTTCCGTCCCTCCGGTGTCTCCGGGTGTTGCAGATCCAGGTGGGGGAGGCTGCAAAGGGGCGGCGGGGGCTCCCTCGGCTTTGCAACCGGCGCTCCCTGCCTTTGCAACCGGGCGCCCGCGTGCGCGGGGGGGGAGAAGGGGTGCTGGGCGGGGCGGGGGCGGCTGTGGGAGTGGGGTGGGGGGTCCAGGAGCTCCTTCCAAGCAGTGGGGGGCGCTGCTGCGAGAGGGGAGGGGGCTTGTACTTGCAAAGAGGGGTGGGGGCTTGTACTTGCAAAGAGGGGAGGGGGCTTGTACTTGCAAAGAGGGGAGGGGGCTTGTACTTGCAAAGAGGGGAGGGGGCTTGTACTTGCAAAGAGGGGAGGGGGCTTGTACTTGCAAAGAGGGGAGGGGGCTTGTACTGAACCCGGGTTCCCCTTTTGCAGAAGGCTCGCCGGACCCGTCTCGCTTCGCCAGGAAGGGGGGGGTCTGTCCAGGAGGCCCCCAAAGGAGGTTGCAGGAGCCCCCTCCCCAGCCCCCCCGCCCCGAAGGTTGCCCCATCGCCCCTTCCTCTAGAACCGCAGATCAAATTATAGGGGAGGAGTTGAATTAAAAGACAAATTGAAAGGTAAATGGAAGATAAAAATAGATTAAAAATGATGTAACTGATGACACAAAGGTTGTACCCGGATGACACACTGTAAGATTAATGATGTAAAAGTGGTTATGGATAAATAAAATGAAAACTTTTCATAAAAGGAAAGAAACAGGGTAGGGCTTTCTCAACCTTGGCCACTTGAAGATGTCCGGACTTCAACTCCCAGAATTCCCCAGCCAGCGAATGCTGGCTGGGGGATTCTGGGAGTTGAAGTCCGGACATCTTCAAGTGGCCAAGGTTGAGAAACACTGGTGTAGGGTCTTTTGCTTGGGGTGGGGTGGGGGGTGGACTAGATGACCTGCAAGGTCCCTTCCAACTCTGCTCAGCTGTATGGAGTTCCGCCTGTTCAAAATCTCTGGAGTTTGGCCTCTTTGCTTGTCTCCCCCCCAAAGGCAGGAGGGCCAGACTCCCACCAGCTCACCCAGCCATCCTGGACTCCCCCCCGGACTGTGGGGCCTGGATGGACACCTCGGAGGCCAACAGCACCACGGAGGAGGAAGAGGAGAAAATGGCGGCCGAGCAGCGTCCCAGGACCCGCTCCAACCCAGAGGGGGCCGAGGACCGGACCCTCAGCATGCAGGCCAGCGTGGGGAGCCGAAGCGAAGGGGAGGGGGAGGCGGCCAGCACCACCACCACCACCACCCTGCCCCCCAGTGCTGCCGTCCAAGCCCCCAACGGCAAGACCTGGCTGGCCCCGACCCCTCCCTCCGAGTTCCAGGTCCGGACGCCGCGGGTGAACTGCCCAGAGAAAGTGGTGAGTGGGGACAGCGGCACCCGGACCCCCCCTCCAACCCCCCCACCCCTCCCGCTTCTATCCTCCCTTCCGTTTTTTCCCTTTCTCTGCACCCGCCTCCCCTTACCCAGGTCTCCGATTGGCAGGAGATTCCTCCATTGGGTGCTTCCCTCCTTCGGCCCATTAAAGCAGCCGCCTCCTCAGGACGTCTCAGCACGGCAGCACAGTTCCTCTCTGTCTGTCTGTCTGTCCGTCTGTGGGTTTGTGTGTGCCGGCACATGCACTGCAGTTGCCAGGACTGCCGGCAGACGTTCAGGCCTTTGAAACGGAGAGATTGTCCCAAGGACACGGCTGCTTTAATGGGGCCGCAGGAAGGAGCCTTTGCTCAGGGGAAAAAGAGGCCCCGTGGAGACCCTCCGGCAAACGCTTCTTCTGCGCGGGGTCCTTGCGGCTCTCTGAGCCGGGTTGCTTCCTTGCAGACCCTCCCCTCACCAGGCTAAGTGATGAATGGATGAATGCTCCCTTGTATCCCTGACGGTTAAAATGCCTAGTGGTCAGAGCAGTGTTTCCCAGCAGTGTGGCAACCCGAAAGGAGTGGGTGGGGGGTGGGGGGGTTTGGGTTTCAGCCTCCCAGAATCCCCCAGCCACGCATCTATTTTTTTTTAATACATATTTTTTATTTCCACTTTCATAACATACAATCACATGTATACTATTTCATAGCCAGTATCCTATTGCATTAAGTAGTAATTACATCAGTTCCTCTTGTCATCAACGCCCAGAAAGATAAAAACCCATTATTGGCTCTTCTGCTCTCCATTCATCTCTTTCTTCTACCTCTCTCCTCCCTCCTTTCTTCCCTCCATCATCCTTTCCTACTCTACTTCCCCTTCCTTTCTCCTTCTCCTCTCTCTTCATTCCACTCCTCCTTATCCTCCTTATCCTCCTCATCTTCCCCCCTTACCCTCTCTTCCTATCCCTCTCTTCCCATCTTTCTCTCTACCTTCCACTCCTCCTTATCCTCCTCATCTTCCCCCCTTCCCCTCTCTCCTATCCCTCTCTTCCCATCTTTCTTCTCTCCTCTGTTTCCCACTCTTCCTCTCATTGGTGTATTTCCGCTTCTGAGCAAACTCCATTCTATGTTGATGGCATTTATGCTTCCATATCAATATACTTAACATATCTTAGTTTAAAAAATAATAATAAGAGAAGACAGTATACATGTGCAATCGTATTACTTTAAAATCTAACACCCCTCGTCAAGCCTCTCTCCCTCCCTCTCTCGCTGGCTGGGGGATTCTGGGAGTTGAAGTCCACAGGACTTAAAGTCGCCAAGTTGGAGAAACACTGATTTATAATGAGATGGAACGACAGGTAAAGAATCCACCTGTTTTCTCTGGCGCACCGCATGACGTTTAACCCCACCTGAATCAAAGGAAAGAGGGAAAATAGAAGGAAGAAAAAAGAACGTTTAAAAGACCCGAATAGATCGACGGAGAGGAGGGAGAGGCAGGAATGGCATCCGTCTTCCACTTCCTTCCTTCCTTCCTTCTCTCTCCCAGATCATCTGCTTGGATCTCTCGGAGGAAATGTCCCACCCGAGACTGGAGTCGTTCAATGGGTGAGTGGAGATCCCTCCCTTGTCCAGAGGGATCTCTTTTTTTTGGAGGGGGGGGTGCTGGCTTCCTGGGGTCCAGAAGATCCTCCTTGGGGGAGACGGAGTGCCGGTGATGGGGGGGAGAAACCAGGATTCCAGCCTTCTGGTTCTCACTGTGGCTGTCCCGCCTTCAGGCCGGAGGGGGCGTCTCAGCCTCTTCCTGGGCCTTGCAGTCAAGATTCTAGTCCTCTTGGCTGAGCGGAAAGGAATCCTAGTGAGGTGGGCCTTGTCTCCTCTGGAGCCGGCTGCTTTCTTAGGTCTCTGGAGGGGGGAAGGAGGCCGGTGGCATCCCTGCAGGGCCTCGGCCTGTGTTTGCCCCCGCGGTGCCTCATGGGCCTCCTCTTCCTCTCCTCCCGCTGGCAGGCTGAAGACCAACGCCCTCAACATCTGCCAGAAGATGATCGAGATGTTTGTCCGCACCAAGCACAAGATCGACAAGAGCCACGAGTTTGCGCTGGTGGTGGTGAACAACGACGTCACTTGGGTGGGTGTGTCTCCCTTGCCCCCCCCCCCCCATACAGACACTGTCAGGGTCCCGACTGAGAGACCCACAGCAAAAATGAAGCCCCCAAGGCAGGTCGATTCCTCCGACGAATAGCTCTGTGGGGGTATATTGTGTTGGCACAGATCGGGTGAAAACCTTTGTCACTTTTGCCAAACAATAGCAATAGCAGTTAGACTTATATTCCGCTTCATAGGGCTTTCAGCCCTCTCTAAGCGGTTTACAGAGTCAGCATATCGCCCCCAACAACAATCCGGGTCCTCATTTCACCCACCTCGGAAGGATGGAAGGCTGAGTCAACCTTGAGCCGGTGAGATTTGAACCGCTGAACTGCAGATAGCAGTCAGCTGAAGTGGCCTGCAGTACTGCACCCTAACCACTACGCCACCTCGGCTCCCAATCAGTCACACGGTCCAATTACAGCTCCTGCCTGGTTGCCTGGAGACATCACCCCGCCTTTCTCTGCCCTTGGTTCCCAAGAGAAAGTCTTTTGTTTTGACTACAAAATCCCAGCTATCCCCAATCCCCGCCCTCCCTGTCCCTCAGCTCCAAGGTAGCAACACCGAAGCTGGCTTTGGTCGGGAGTTACGACACAACTCCTCGGGGGTATGTGATGAACCAAATGTGCCCCCCCCCCACCGTCACGTGATGGCATTTTATTGGCATTTTGTTTTCCGCGCCTGACGAACTCTGGATTCATTAAACTACTTTCGCATAACGGTGGTGATTCATTTAACAACCACGGTAAAACAAAGTGGAGTGCAGTCATGGGGTGACTTGCTTAGCGGCCAACGCACTTGTGAGTGTAATTCCAGGCTCGTTCAGGATGCCTGCGATCCTCCCCCCCCCTCTTCCTCTTCCTCTCCACAGCTTTCCGGCTTCACCTCTGAGCCCCGGGAGGTTTGCAGCTGCTTGTACGACCTGAAGACCATCCTCTGCAAGTCCTTCAGTATCCTTCCCAAAACGGGGGCATCCACTGGCAGGAGAAGGGAGGGGGGGACTTTGACCTCTGCTAGGGATCCCCCCCCCAAATGAAGGGAAATGTCCTGATCCGATTTGGAGGGAGAGACGGTGAGAAAAGCCGGGCTCTGGGTCCAATCCGCCTGGTCTGGGACTCCCACATCCTGCCTGGCTGGGGGGGGGGGGGGTCCCTTGTGGGCAGAATTCGGATCTGGCCCAGCAGGAGCCATGGAAGTTCTTCGGAGCCTCCTTTGCAGCTGGAAAATGGACTTCGAGCCAGTTCTCTGGAGGGCAGAGCTTGAATCAAGAGCAGAGCTGGAAGGGACCTTGGAGGTCTTCTAGTCCAGCCCCCTGCAAGGGTGGAGAAAGGAGGGGCTCCAGGCAGGCCCCCACCCTTGCTGGGATTGTAGAGTTGGTGCCTCGATTTCCAACCCTTTTAGTGACCGTTCGAACTTACAAGCGCACTGAAAAATGACCTTTTTTCCACACTTACGACCGTCACTGCATACCATGGTCAAATCTTGGCAACCAACTTGCACTTACAACCCTTGCAGGGTCTCAGGAGGTGTGTGTGTGTGTGTGTGTGTCACACAATCCTCTTTTTGTGACCTCCAGGCAAGCAAGAGCTGCTACTAACTCAACACCGGGCAGGAAAGGTCGTACAAAATGGGGCAAAACTCTTCCTTAACAGCTGCCTCGCTTAGCAACTGTAGTTGTAGGTCGAGGACTGTCCGCTGGGGGTGGTCCTAGTGGGGGATCCTGGCATTGGGGAGGCATGTGGAGAAGGTCTCCCACCTTGGCTGGCTGGGGAATTCTGGGAGTTGAAGTCCACAAGGCTTAAAGTCGCCATGGCTGGAGACCCCCTTGTCCTAAATCCAGGCGTTGACCTTAACGTTTGCTGACCAGATCTGGATGGCCTTTTCAACCTGATGTGAGTCTCTCACCTTCGTTCCCCTGGGCTTGGTTGTCCCTTCCGGGGTCCTGGGCAGCAGCCCTGGGGGTGTGGGTCTCCAAATGGGGGGAAGGGTCCCTAGCAGCCCTCCCCTTGAAGCTCCAGCTCTGCCCGAGACCCCAAATTACCTGCCTTTCAAAGACTCCCAAGGCAGGAGAAGGAAGCCCCTCAGAATCCAGGTGGTTTCACGCTAGGCTGGTCCTCACGGCCGTCCTCGTCCTGTGGCCATGCCGGCCGGGAGGGTTGGGGCGCTGGGTCCTCCCGGCTGTGCCCACCCCCCTCCCGCCTCCTCTCGTCCTCTCGGCAGACAGCAGAAGACGGAGCTCCCGGTGATGGAGAACATCCAGACCATCCCGCCGCCTTACGTGGTCAGGACCATCTTGGTCTACAGCCGCCCCGCTTGCCAGCCGCCCGTGGTGATGACCGAGCAGATGAAGGTGCCCGCTGTCTTGATCTCACAAAAGGGTGCCTCCTCCTGGAGGGGGAGGGGAGACACACGGGGTTTTTGGTGGCCCCCCGAGTCTCGTGGGGAACAAGGATGCCAGCAAACCCAGAAGGCCGTAGAGCGGGGAGGGAGGGGGGAGGCCCGAGGTCCTCTCCCCCTCCTGACTGCCTCTCCTGCCCCACAGAAAATGCTCCAGTGCCCTTATTTCTTCTTCGACGTGCTCTACATCCACAACGGCATTGAGGAGAAGGAGGAGGAAGTCACCTGGAAGGTAAATCCATCCCTGGGGACTCTGACCTCTCACCCAAGGGACCCTTTGGACCAGGGATCTCCCACCTTGGCCATTTGGAGACTGGCGGACTTCAACTCCCAGCATTCCCCAGGCAGCAAACCCCGCCCCTCCCATGAGCCATAGAGTTATATTGAAAGATTGACCCACTTTCTTTAAAGGGGGCAGTGTAGTCCTTTATTCCTCCCTTCTTCTGCTTCCCTTCTTTCTTTCATCTTTCTTTTTCTTTCATTGATTCATTCTCCTTCCTTTAATTTTCTTTCTCTCTCCTTATTTATTTTCCTTCCTTCCCTTTTCTTTTTTTCTTTCTCTTTCCTTTATTTTCCTTCCTTCCCTTTCTCTCCCACCCTTCCTTCCTTCCTTCCCCACAAGTGTTAAAGTGGCCAAAGGTTAGAGGTGCCCCTGGAAGGCAAGGAAGGGGGCCCTTTTGAGCAGCGTGATCCAAGCTTCCAGTCCTGGAGGAGGTCAGGAGCCCTTTCTGACACTCGTTGGCACCGGGAGCAAATCCCGCCGGGCCTCCTCCTCCTCACGGTCACGTATCCCCCCCCCCCTCGCAGGAGACCTTTGCCGCCTTCAGCAACCTGGACGCCAAGGGCACCAACTACAAGTACGAGGTCTCCCTGAGCGGCCCAGCTGTGGAGCTGCACAACTGCATGGCGAAACTCCTGGCCCACCCGCTGCAGCGGCCCTTCCAGACCCACGCCTCCTACGGCATGCTGGAAGAGGAGGAGGAGGAGGAGGAGGGGGCCCCCGAGATGGAGGCCGTGGTCTGAGCCTCCCCGCCGGCTGGGAGGAAGCAGGGAGGCCCCCTGCCACCCTCAGCGGGCGAGGGGGCTGTGAGGAAGACCCCTGCGAGACCCCCCTCGGGGGAATTTCCACAGGTGGCTGGGACCCCCTGCTCCCCCCCCCCAGGAGGACGAAAGAAGGCCCCCTGGAGGGGGGGCTGCTTCCCGGGGGAATGAAAAGCCGGGGTGAGGGGGTTTGTTTCAGGGTCGGTTGGTTAAAAAATGTGATCTACTTTTCCTGCGAGTCAGATCTCGAATCTTCCACAGCTGGACTCCAGTAAAGTTTGGCAAAATCTTCTTTGGCTTTTGGTCTTTGGCTTCTCCAGAGGTGCCTCTGGCTTCACCCGGGGACCCCCAACTCCCTTGCAGGAGGAGCTCCCTAACTTAGGAACTCTTGTTTGACTCTTCTGAGCTACGATGGTGCTGCAAAAAACGCCCGGTCCTCACACTTACGGCCGTTGCTCCCCCCCCACGGTCACATGAGTGCAGTTTGCATGCTTGGAAACTTTCTTGCCTTTACAACTGGTGCCCTGGTTGAGACTTTTATTTATATTCATATACATATACATATACATATACATATACATATACATATACATATATATATATATATATATATATATATATAGCATTTGTGCTGATAAATAAATAAAGGGAGACTAGTATAGATCTATTTCAAGCTATTTAGCTCTCATCAGCTAGCCATACCCTTACTGGGATTCGAACCTGGGCTGTATTACATATTAAGCAGTTGTGTTAACCACTAAGCCACAAGGTTCTCCTCCTTTATATATATAATATACCCCAGTCATAAGTGCAAACGTGTATGTGTGTATGTATATGTATGTATGTATGTGTGTATATATGTATGTGTGCGCACTTATGACTGCCGTGTTTGCTTAATGACCAGGGTAATTGACGTAATGAGTTACCGCCATGTCTTGAAAATGGTGGTACAATCAGATTCAACTTAGAAGTGCAGCTACTGGTCCCACGTGGCCATTAAGCCGAGGAATTTGTGGGTGCCCCATCAGTGGAGGCTCTTAAGAAGCGGTTGGACAACCGTTTGAAATGGCATTAGAGTCAGCAGGGGGTTGGACTAGAAGACCTCCAAGGTCCCTTCTGGCCTCTTAAATAATGGAAGGTGGCAACAGAATAGACTCACAATACAGAATAGGATTTTTTTAGGATTTTATTGAGGATTTATATGCCACCCTTTTCCCTGAGGGGACTCAGGGCGGCTTACAACAATGAGGGGAAGGGAGTGCAAGACAAGACTTAAAAAGAAAAAGAATCGTGAATAAAAGAAAATTATCCATAAAAACACAACATTCACTCAACATTCGGGCGGGGTGAGAGTAATCCTATCCCCAGGCCTGACGGGATAGCCAGATCTTGAGGGCTGTGCGGAAGGCCTGGACTGTGGTGAGGGTGCGAATCTCCACGGGGAGGTTGTTCCATAGCGTCGGAGCTGCAACTGAGAAGGCTCTCCTCCGCGTAGTCGCCAGTCGGCACTGACTGGCGGATGGAATTCGGAGGAGGCCTACTCTGTGCGATCTGATGGGACGCAGGGAGGTAATTGGCAGAAGGCGGTCTCTCAAATAGCCAGATCCACTACCATGAAGGGCTTTATAGGTGGTAAGTAAGACCTTGAAGTGCACCCGACGATCGACAGGTAGCCAGCGCAGCTCACGGAGGATTGGTGTTATATGGGCGAACCGTGGTGCGCCCATGATCACTCGCGCGGCCGCGTTCTGGACTAGCTGAAGTTTCCGGGTGCTCTTCAAGGGCAGCCCCATGTAGAGCACATTGCAGTATTCCAGCCTAGAGATCACAAGGGCTCGAGTGACTGTTGTGAGAGCCTCCCGGTTCAGGTAGGGCCGCAACTGGCGCACCAGGCGAACCTGGGCAAATGCCCCCCTGGTCACAGCCGACAAGTGGTGGTCAAAACTCAGCTGTGGATCCAGGAGGACTCCCAAGTTGCAGACCCTGTCTGAGGGGTATAAATTTTGCCCCCCCAGCCTGATTGATGGAACATTAGCCAAATTTTTGGGAGGAAAACACAACAGCCACTCGGTCTTTTCCGGGTTGAGCACCAGTTTGTTAGCTCTCATCCAGTCTTTAACAGCCTCAAGGCCCCGGTTCATCACGTCCACCGCTTCATTGAGTTGGCACGGGGCGGACAGATACAACTGCGTATCGTCCGCATATTGATGGTACTTAATCCCGTGTCTCCGAATGATCTCGCCCAGCGGTTTCATGTATATGTTAAATAGCAGGGGGGACAGAACCGAGCCCTGCGGCACCCCATAGGTTAGAGGCCTCGGGGACGATCTCTCCCTCCCCACCAACACCGACTGCGACCTGTCCGAGAGGTAGGAGGAGAACCACTGTAAAACAGTGCCACCCACCCCCACCTCCCGCAGTCGTCGCAGAAGGATACCATGGTCGATGGTATCGAAAGCTGCTGAGAGGTCGAGGAGAACCAGGATGGACGCGTAGCCTCCATCTCTGGCTCTCCAGAGATCATCGGTCAATGCGACCAAAGCGGTTTCAGTGCTGTAACCGGGCCTGAAGCCAGACTGGAAGGGGTCAAGATAGTTAGCTTCCTCCAAGGTACGCTGAAGCTGTAAGGCCACCACCTTCTCAACAACCTTCCCCACAAAGGGGAGGTTGGAGACTGGACGATAGTTGTTAAGAACTGCTGGATCCAAGGACGCAGGTTCTGTCAATCAAGCAGTTTCAAAAGCACTTAAAAATGCAAGTAGAAAAATAGGGACCACCTTTGGTGGGAAGGGAACAGCGTTCCGTGCGCCTTCGGGCGTTGAGTCATGCCGGCCACATGACCATGGAGACGTCTCCGGACAGTGCTGGCTCTTCGGCTTTGAAACGGAGATGAGTACCGCCCCCTAGAGTCAGGAACGACTAGCACACATATGTGCAAGGAAACCTTTACCTTAGGCTAAAATAACTTTATTGTCATGTTGAATGAACATTAATTGGCATACATTAAAAATGTCATTGCACACAGCTCTTCTTAAAGGGCCACACACACCCTGTTTCACATGGAATAAACATGACAAGATAAATGCATGCATGCATACAAAATTATTTATATACCAACATGCATTATATGACAGAGAGAAACAAGATTGCAGGGAACAGAACAGTGTTAAACATATAAACCGGATGGGGAACTCACAGCTGGAATGTCTAAGACAGTGTTTCTCAACCTTGGCAACTTGAAGATGTCCGGACTTCAACTCCCAGAATTCCCCAGCCAGCATTCGCATTCGCTGGCTGGGGAATTCTGGGAGTTGAAGTCCGGACATCTTCAAGTTGCCAAGGTTGAGAAACACTGGTTAGAACAATGAATCAGTGGAACTCCTTGCCTCCAGAAGTTGTGAATGCCCCCAATACTGGAAGGTTGAGAAACACTTAAGGGGCTGAGAGGGCGAGGACCCCTTGCCCACCCACAGCAAGGGAAGAAGCTCTTCGGCTGCCGGGTCCTGCCGGCCTCCTGAAAAAGGATGGAAGCTGCATCCTCTTCAGGCTGTGTGGGTTGCCCAGTACATTTAAGTCTTCCTCTTACGACAGTTCACTTAGCGGCCATTTGAAATTACAGCCAGCGGCATTGCAAAAAGACTTACGACCATTTCCCTCGCCTATGACCGTTGCCGCAACCCCTGTGGTCACGAGATCGAAATCCGGACACGGTGACTGGTTCGTACTTACGACGGTCCCAGCAGCCCAGGTGTCACGCGATTCCCTTTTGTGACGTTCTGACGAGCCAAGTCAGAGGGGAAGCCAGACTCACTTAACAACCACGTGACTCACCTAATGGCAGTGATTCATTTAACAACCGTGGCAAGGAAGGTGGTAAAACTGAACTGTTTCAATAAGAGGAATCAAGGGCAGCTTCTAACAAAGTCATTTTTTAAAAATC
Source organism: Thamnophis elegans (assembly GCF_009769535.1). Lineage (NCBI taxonomy): Eukaryota > Metazoa > Chordata > Lepidosauria > Squamata > Natricidae > Thamnophis > Thamnophis elegans. Next base: position 52,410 of record NW_022473605.1, read on the forward strand.
TTCCGTCTAAGGTCTTGTTCCTCACCTTGGTGACTTGAGGGTGGGAAGCCTTCAACTCCTAAAATTCCCCAGCCGGCATAAATTCTGGGAGCCGAAGTCCACCCATCCTCAAGGGGCCGAGAACTAGGAACCGGTTTTGGCTACCTCTGCAAATTTCCACTACCAGCAGCTTATATTGGGATTCCTGGATTGCAATAATAAGAGGCTGCAATGAGGGTGAAGCAATTAAAACAGGTAACAACAGAGGGAACTAAAGTTTGCAGCTTGAAAAACAAGAAATGCTGGTTCCAATAAGAGTGGATGCAAAAGTATGTAAAAGCAAACGGGACACTTTTAAAAGCGTTTCTGATTCATTTTCCAGGAAATCCTGTGTAATATTACATTATTATTTAATAATAATAATAATAATAATAATAATAATAATAATAATATAGAATAAATAATAAATAATAAATAATAATAATATAAAATATAGAATACGTTACGACGTCCTAGGAATACGTTACGACGTCCTAGGCCCCTGGGTGGGGCCTGACTAGTAACCAATGCCAAATCCGGCGAAACAACTGGCCGCTGTGATACAATTGTATAATAATAATAATAATAATAATTAGGCATTAAAATTAAAGTACCTAGTCACACAACAGAAAAAGCATCAAAGCCAAAGTGGAAAATCCGTTTAGAACAAAAAATCAAAAAATTAAGGGCAGATGCTAGTAACTTAAAGAACATGCATGAGCAACGGCTTAAAAACAACAAAATCATAGATCAGCTAATCAGAAGATATAGATTGGATACAAGAAACATCAATGAAGCTGTAGAGATTGTAAAACAGCGGATAACAGCAACAGCTAGAAAAATTGAAAGATATGAGGCACGAATCATCCAATATAAACAAAATCAGCAATTTCGATCAGACCAACGGCGTTTTTATCAAAGTCTTAATGTAAATGGTGACACCAAAAGTGAAAAACCAGAAAAACAGGCCACAGTTGAATTCTGGAAAGAATTGTGGGAAAATGCAAAGGACTACAACAAGGAAGCAAAGTGGATATATGACTTTGAGAAAAGCATTGGCAACAAACAAATGCAAGTATTAGAAATAACAACTGAGATGGTCAAAAATCGAGTTAAACAGGTAAAGAATTGGACATCACCTGGAAAGGACCAATTACATGGTTTCTGGCTCAAATATCTGACCAGTTTACATGCAATATTGGCCAGGCAACTGAATGAAATTTTACAAAAGGGCCAAATTGATGAATGGTTGACAACTGGAAAAACATACTTGATTCAGAAAGATGCAACTAAAGGAACAACACCTGAAAACTACAGACCAATAACATGCTTGCCAACAACCTTCAAATTACTCACAGGCATTATTGCAGATAACATGATGGATTATTTGGAAACAAACAACATCTTGCCAGTAGAGCAAAAAGGCAACAAAAGAAGGAGCAGGGGCACAAAAGATCAGCTTCTAATTGATAAAATGATATTAGAAAATTGTAAGAACAGAAAAACGAACTTGAATATGGTCTGGATTGATTAGAAAAGGCATTTGACTCACTGCCACATAGTTGGATCATAAAATGCTTAGAAACAACTGGCATTAGCAAAAATATTACATCCTTTACTGAAAAGGCGATGAAACAATGGAGAACTGAGTTGGCAGTAGGGAATGAGATCTACGGAATGGTTAATATCAAGCGAGGAATTTTCCAGGGTGATTCACTTTCACCTCTTCTCTTCATCATCGCAATGATCCCACTATCAATAATCTTTAAAAAAATGAAATTAGGCTACCAACAGCCAAAGAAGCTGAAAAAATTTCACATTTACTATATATGGATGATTTGAAACTCTATGGAAAGTCAGAAATAGAAATCCAATCATTGACAAACACAGTCCGAGTATTCAGCACCGATATTTCAATGCAGTTTGGCATGGAAAAATGCGCCACTGTATCCATAAAAAGGGGCAAAATCACTGCATGTGAGGGAATTGAAATGCCCAATGGCCAATTAATTAAATGCAAAGAAAATGAAGCCTACAAATACTTAGGCATTCTGCGTTGGATAACATCAAGCATGGAGAAGTAAAAACTATTGTCAGGCGAGAGTACACCAACAGAGTTAGGAAAATTTTGAAATCTAAATTGAATGGTGGAAATACAATCAAGGCCATAAATACCTGGGCAATACCAGTTATAAGATACACAGCTGGTATAGTTAACTGGACACAAGCTGATTTGGACCTTTTGGACCGAAAAACCAGGAAACTAATGACAATGCACTACAGTTTACATCCACGTGGTGATACTGATAGACTGTACCTGCCCCGAAAATCAGGTGGCAGAGGATTATTACAAGTGAAGCAAACAGTTGAAGAAGAAAAACATGCACTGGCTGATTATTTAAAAGAAAGTCAAGAACATCTATTAATCGAAGTAAAGAACAAAAATCTACTGAAGGCCCAACAGACAAAACAAGAATACAGAAAAGATGTGATAAAATCAAGAATGGAGAGTTGGCAGAACAAAGCACTGCATGGCCAATTTCTGGAAAAAATAAAAGATAAAGTGGACAGGGAACAAACTTGGTTATGGTTAACAACAGGTACATTAAAGAAAGAAACAGAGTCACTAATCCTGGCTGCGCAAGAACAAGCTATCCACACAAATGCCATTAAGGCCAAAATCGAAAAATCCTCTGATGATGCCAAATGCAGACTTTGCAAAGAAGCTGACGAAACTGTTGATCACATACTCAGCTGCTGTAAAAAAATCGCGCAGACTGATTATAAATTGCGGCACAATTCAGTGGCACAAATGATCCATTGGAATTTGTGCAAAAATTATAATATTAAAACAGCAACAAACTGGTGGGAACATCAGCCTGAAAAAGTCACCGAAAATCAGATGGTCAAGATCTTGTGGGATTTTCGCATACAAACCGACAAAATACTGGCGCATAATACACCAGACATCACACTGGTTGAGAAAAATAAGGTCACAATCATAGACATCGCAATACCAGGTGATAGCAGGGTCGCCGAGAAGGAACATGAAAAAATCGCAAGATACCAGGACTTAAAAATCGAAATTCAACGACTATGGCACAAACCAGCAGTGGTAATTCCAGTGGTAATGGGCACACTGGGTGCTATTCCAAAAGCACTGGAATTACATTTAAAACAGTTAAAAATTGACAAAATCACCATCAGTCAAATGCAAAAAGCCACACTGCTTGGATCTGCACGCATATTACGAAAATACGTTATGATGTCCTAGGCCCCTGGGTGGGGCCCGACTAGTAATTGATGCCAAATCTGGTGAAACAATTGGCCACTGTGATACAATTGTATAATAATAATAATAATAATAATAATGCTGGGTTTAATGTGACTGGAGCTTCTGAAACTTATTAAGGAATCTGAATTCTTTTATTAGGTGTCACTAAATCGGCCAGTTCTCTTTTATCACATTTAAAAAATAAAATAAAGAGACGAAATTGGGTATCAGCTCTTGTGAGTGAGCCAATCCTGTCCGAACCCATTCAAGAAATAGGACGGGGTGGGAAAAGAGGCGGGAGAGTTGGGATTCTAGCCAATCACCGTAAGCGTGCGCTGCTCCGATTGGATAGGCTAGCAGCCCATCAGGGCGGTGACGTATTACCGCGGCCTGCCAATGAAAAACTCCGAGGGAAGCTTTCAAACGCCGGGAACAAGATGGCGGCGCCGTGTTGACTTCATGGCTTTGGAAACTCTATGGCCACTGACCACCGAACGAGATGAGTTCGCTACGCCGGGCCGGGACGCGCTGACGCGATCGGCCTCGTCCGCCTCACGACCGACTCAGCGGACCGACTTCCCCTGTTCCCCGTCTCCGGGAGGCGGTATAAGACGCCGCTCAGGCCGCTGGGGGAGAAGTGCGCATGCGTGCCCGCGACTGCCCCGCACAGGCGTGCCCCTCCCTTCCCCCGCGGCCGCCCCCTTGCGGCGCCATGGAGCACAGCGCTTCGCAGCTGGCGGCGCGGCTCTGCCGGGCTCTGCGGGGCCAGGACGACGCGTAAGTGGCCCGTGGATGCGGCTCGCGTGGCTTCTGCGGGTTTTGCAATGGGAAGAGCGGGTCTCCGAGCAGGAGTGGGCCAGCGGCCCCTCGCCCCGCCCCAAGGATTCCCGGGTGCA
>NW_022473605.1:57097-91890 GCF_009769535.1 Thamnophis elegans
AGAGAAGGAAGGAAGGAAAAAGAAAGAAAGGAAGAAGAAAAAGGGAAGAGAAGAAAAAGAGGAAAAGGAGGAAGAAAAAAGGAAAGAAGAAAAAGGAAAGAAATAGAAAGAAAAAGGAAATAGAAAAAAAGGGTGAAAGGAAAGTGAAAAAGAACGAGGGAAGGAAGGAAGGAAGAAAAGGAAAGAAAAAGGATACAAGGAAAAAGAAAGAACAGGAATAGCATAGAAAATAGAACAGGGAAAATATAGAGTAGAATAGAGCTGGAAGGGAGAAGATCTCCAAGGAAAGAAAGAAGGAGAAAGAAATTAGAAAGAAAGAAAGAAAGAAAGAAGAAGAAAGAAAGAAGAAAGAAAAGAAGAAAGAAAACACGCAAAGGTCTGGAGTTGGGGGGTCTCCAAACTTTCCAGGAACCGGGGGGGGCCCGTCTTTCAATGCAATGATTTCTAGGGTTCAGGGGGGGGAGGGGAAACTGCCTGCTGGGGAATTCTGGGAGTTGAAGTCCGGCCTCTTAAAGGAGCCGAGGCCGAGAAACGGGGCTCCAAATCCAAGCCAGAAGCGGGTTTGGCGGAGAAAGAAGCGGGGGAAACTCCGGGGCGCTGCAAGGGAAGTCCACCCCACCACCCCAGCAGCCCCTCCCTAAGGGGGGGGGAGGAGACTCCAGCGCCTTCCAGCCGGCGCTCGCCCACAAACTACAAGTCCCGGCAGCCCTTGCGAGGGCGGCTGTTTTTCCTTCCCCCCCCCCCCGCCGCCTTCCGTCCCTCCGGTGTCTCCGGGTGTTGCAGATCCAGGTGGGGGAGGCTGCAAAGGGGCGGCGGGGGCTCCCTCGGCTTTGCAACCGGCGCTCCCTGCCTTTGCAACCGGGCGCCCGCGTGCGCGGGGGGGAGAAGGGGTGCTGGGCGGGGCGGGGGCGGCTGTGGGAGTGGGGTGGGGGGTCCAGGAGCTCCTTCCAAGCAGTGGGGGGCGCTGCTGCGGGAGGGGAGGGGGCTTGTACTTGCAAAGAGGGGAGGGGGCTTGTACTGAACCCGGGTTCCCCTTTTGCAGAAGGCTCGCCGGACCCGCCTCGCTTCGCCAGGAAGGGGGGGGTCTGTCCAGGAGGCCCCCAAAGGAGGTTGCAGGAGACCCCCTCCCCAGCCCCCCGCCCCGAAGGTTGCCCCATCGCCCCTTCCTCTAGAACCGCAGATCAAAAATTATAGGGGAGGAGTTGAATTAAAAGGCAATTGAAAGGTAAATGGAAGATTAAAAATAGATTAAAAATGATGTAACTGATGACACAAAGGTTGTACGCGGATGACACACTGTAAGATTAATGATGTAAAAGTGGTTATGGATAAATAAAATAAAAACTTTTCATAAGAGGAAAGAAACAGGGTAGGGCAAGTGTTTCTCAACCTTGGCAACTTGAAGATGTCCGGACTTCAACTCCCAGAATTCCCCAGCCAGCATTCACGTATAAACAATTCAGTGTCTAGGACAGTGTTTCTCAACCTTGTCAACTTGAAGTTGTCCGGACTTCAACTCCCAGAATTCCCCAGCCAGCTGGCTGGGGAATTCTGGGAGTTGAAGTCCGGACATCTTCAAGTTGACAAGGTTGAGAAACACTGGTGTAGGGTCTTTTGCCTGGGGGTTGGACTAGATGACCTGCAAGGTCCCTTCCAACTCTGTTCAGCCGTATGGAGTTTCGCCTGTTCAAAATCTCTGGAGTTTGGCCTCTTTGCTTGTCTCCCCCCCAAAGGCAGGAGGGCCAGACTCCCACCGCTCACCTGGCCATCCTGGACTCCCCCCCGGACTGTGGGGCCTGGATGGACACCTCGGAGGCCAACAGCACCACGGAGGAGGAAGAGGAGAAAATGGCGGCCGAGCAGCGTCCCAGGACCCGCTCCAACCCAGAGGGGGCCGAGGACCGGACCCTCAGCATGCAGGCCAGCGTGGGGAGCCGGAGCGAAGGGGAGGGGGAGGCGGCCAGCACCACCACCACCACCCTGCCCCCCAGTGCTGCCGTCCAGGCCCCCAACGGCAAGACCTGGCTGGCCCCGACCCCTCCCTCCGAGTTCCAGGTCCGGACGCCGCGGGTGAACTGCCCAGAGAAAGTGGTGAGTGGGGACAGCGGCACCCGGACCCCCCCTCCAACCCCCCCACCCCTCCCGCTTCTATCCTCCCTTCCGTTTTTTCCCTTTCTCTGCACCCGCCTCCCCTTACCCAGGTCTCCGATTGGCAGGAGATTCCTCCATTGGGTGCTTCCCTCCTTCGGCCATTAAAGCAGCCGCCTCCTCAGGACGTCTCAGCACGGCAGCACAGTTCCTCTCTGTCTGTCTGTCTGTCCGTCTGTGGGTTTGTGTGTGCCGGCACATGCACTGCAGTTGCCAGGACTGCCGGCAGACGTTCAGGCCTTTGAAACGGAGAGATTGTCCCAAGGACACGGCTGCTTTAATGGGGCCGCAGGAAGGAGCCTTTGCTCAGGGGAAAAAGAGGCCCCGTGGAGACCCTCCGGCAAACGCTTCTTCTGCGCGGGGTCCTTGCGGCTCTCTGAGCCGGGTTGCTTCCTTGCAGACCCTCCCCTCACCAGGCTAAGTGATGAATGGATGAATGCTCCCTTGTATCCCTGACGGTTTAAAATGCCTAGTGGTCAGAGCAGTGTTTCCCAGCAGTGTGGCAACCCGAAAGGAGTGGGTGGGGGGTGGGGGGGTTTGGATTTCAGCCTCCCAGAATCCCCCAGCCACGCATCTATTTTTTTAATACATATTTTTTATTTCCACTTTCATAACATACAATCACATGCATACTATTTCATAGCCAGTATCCTATTGCATTAAGTAGTAATTACATCAGTTCCTCTTGTCATCAACGCCCAGAAAGATAAAAACCCATTATTGGCTCTTCTGCTCTCCATTCATCTCTTTCTTCTACCTCTCTCCTCCCTCCTTTCTTCCCTCCATCATCCTTTCCTACTCTACTTCCCCTTCCTTTCTCCTTCTCCTCTCTCTTCATTCCACTCCTCCTTATCCTCCTTATCCTCCTCATCTTCCCCCCTTACCCTCTCTTCCTATCCCTCTCTTCCCATCTTTCTCTCTACCTTCCACTCCTCCTTATCCTCCTCATCTTCCCCCCTTCCCCTCTCTCCTATCCCTCTCTTCCCATCTTTCCTCTCTCCTCTGTTTCCCACTCTTCCTCTCATTGGTGTATTTCAGCTTCTGAGCAAACTCCATTCTATGTTGATGGCATTTATGCTTCCATATCAACATACTTAACATATCTTAGTTTAAAAAATAATTATAAGAGAAGACAGTATACATGTGCAATCATATTACATTAAAATCTAATACCCCTCGTCAAACCTCCCTCCCTCCTACCCTCCCCCCCAGCCCCCCCCGCCTTCCCTTCCCCGCCTTCCCTCCCCCGCCTTCCCAGAACCCATACACGGTATAAATCTTTAACAAAAACAGTCTAAAATATATTGGAAAGAAGAGTAAAAAAAATTGACAACTTCTTTACATCGATCTTAGCTCCTCCTTGCTAAACAAAACCAGCCACGCATCTTATGAGGTTGCCGGAGTTGAGAAACGCTGCTTGAGAGGGAGGTCGGTGGGACTAGAAGACCTCCAAGGCCCCTTCCAGCTCCGTTCCGATTGGTTGGTTGGAGAGCTGCAAAAGAGAGCGATGGAGGCCCCACCATAAAGTTGCACAGAGAGAAAGAGAGAATGGCAGAGGCCTCTCAAAAGAAGCTGGGAAGAATTGAGGGGCAAGGAAGCTAGCGGGTCAAGAGTTTTAAGTCGTTTGTAACGTCAAATAAGTTGGGGATTATCTATAACAGTGTTTCTCAACCTTGGCGACTTTAAGTCCTGTGGACTTCAACTCCCAGAATCCCCCAGCCAGCGAGAGCTGGCTGGGGGATTCTGGGAGTTGAAGTCCACAGGACTTAAAGTCGCCAAGGTTGAGAAACACTGATTTATAATGAGATGGAACGACAGGTAAAGAATCCACCTGTTTTCTCTGGCGCACCGCATGACGTTTAACCCCACCCGAATCAAAGGAAAGAGGGAAAATAGAAGGAAGAAAAAAGAACGTTTAAAAGACCCGAATAGATCGACGGAGAGGAGGGAGAGGGAGGAATGGCATCCGTCTTCCACTTCCTTCCTTCCTTCCTTCTCTCTCCCAGATCATCTGCTTGGATCTCTCGGAGGAAATGTCCCACCCGAGACTGGAGTCGTTCAATGGGTGAGTGGAGATCCCTCCCTTGTCCAGAGGGATCTCTTTTTTTTGGAGGGGGGGGTGCTGGCTTCCTGGGGTCCAGCAGATCCTCCTTGGGGGAGACGGAGTGCCGGTGATGGGGGGGAGAAACCAGGATTCCAGCCTTCTGGTTCTCACTGTGGCTGTCCCGCCTTCAGGCCGGAGGGGGCGTCTCAGCCTCTTCCTGGGCCTTGCAGTCAAGATTCTAGTCCTCTTGGCTGAGCGGAAAGGAATCCTAGTGAGGTGGGCCTTGTCTCCTCTGGAGCCGGCTGCTTTCTTAGGTCTCTGGAGGGGGGAAGGAGGCCGGTGGCATCCCTGCAGGGCCTCGGCCTGTGTTTGCCCCCGCGGTGCCTCATGGGCCTCCTCTTCCTCTCCTCCCGCTGGCAGGCTGAAGACCAACGCCCTCAACATCTGCCAGAAGATGATCGAGATGTTTGTCCGCACCAAGCACAAGATCGACAAGAGCCACGAGTTTGCGCTGGTGGTGGTGAACAACGACGTCACTTGGGTGGGTGTGTCTCCCTTGCCCCCCCCCCCATACAGACACTGTCAGGGTCCCGACTGAGAGACCCACAGCAAAAATGAAGCCCCCAAGGCAGGTCGATTCCTCCGACGAATAGCTCTGTGGGGGTATATTGTGTTGGCACAGATCGGGTGAAAACCTTTGTCACTTTTGCCAAACAATAGCAATAGCAGTTAGACTTATATTCCGCTTCATAGGGCTTTCAGCCCTCTCTAAGCTGTTTACAGAGTCAGCATATCGCCCCCAACAACAATCCGGGTCCTCATTTCACCCACCTCGGAAGGATGGAAGGCTGAGTCAACCTTGAGCCGGTGAGATTTGAACCGCTGAACTGCAGATAGCAGTCAGCTGAAGTGGCCTGCAGTACTGCACCCTAACCACTACGCCACCTCGGCTCCCAATCAGTCACACGGTCCAATTACAGCTCCTGCCTGGTTGCCTGGAGACATCACCCCGCCTTTCTCTGCCCTTGGTTCCCAAGAGAAAGTCTTTTGTTTTGACTACAAAATCCCAGCTATCCCCAATCCCCGCCCTCCCTGTCCCTCAGCTCCAAGGTAGCAACACCGAAGCTGGCTTTGGTCGGGAGTTACGACACAACTCCTCGGGGGTATGTGATGAACCAAATGTGCCCCCCCCCCCCACCGTCACGTGATGGCATTTTATTGGCATTTTGTTTTCCGCGCCTGACGAACTCTGGATTCATTAAACTACTTTCGCATAATGGTGGTGATTCATTTAACAACCACGGTAAAACAAAGTGGAGTGCAGTCATGGGGTGACTTGCTTAGCGGCCAACGCACTTGTGAGTGTAATTCCAGGCTCGTTCAGGATGCCTGCGATCCTCCCCCCCCCCTCTTCCTCTTCCTCTCCACAGCTTTCCGGCTTCACCTCTGAGCCCCGGGAGGTTTGCAGCTGCTTGTACGACCTGAAGACCATCCTCTGCAAGTCCTTCAGTATCCTTCCCAAAACGGGGGCATCCACTGGCAGGAGAAGGGAGGGGGGGACTTTGACCTCTGCTAGGGATCCCCCCCCCAAATGAAGGGAAATGTCCTGATCCGATTTGGAGGGAGAGACGGTGAGAAAAGCCGGGCTCTGGGTCCAATCCGCCTGGTCTGGGACTCCCACATCCTGCCTGGCTGGGGGGGGGGGGTCCCTTGTGGGCAGAATTCGGATCTGGCCCAGCAGGAGCCATGGAAGTTCTTCGGAGCCTCCTTTGCAGCTGGAAAATGGACTTCGAGCCAGTTCTCTGGAGGGCAGAGCTTGAATCAAGAGCAGAGCTGGAAGGGACCTTGGAGGTCTTCTAGTCCAGCCCCCTGCAAGGGTGGAGAAAGGAGGGGCTCCAGGCAGGCCCCCACCCTTGCTGGGATTGTAGAGTTGGTGCCTCGATTTCCAACCCTTTTAGTGACCGTTCGAACTTACAAGCGCACTGAAAAATGACCTTTTTTCCACACTTACGACCGTCACTGCATACCATGGTCAAATCTTGGCAACCAACTTGCACTTACAACCCTTGCAGGGTCTCAGGAGGTGTGTGTGTGTGTGTGTGTGTCACACAATCCTCTTTTTGTGACCTCCAGGCAAGCAAGAGCTGCTACTAACTCAACACCGGGCAGGAAAGGTCGTACAAAATGGGGCAAAACTCTTCCTTAACAGCTGCCTCGCTTAGCAACTGTAGTTGTAGGTCGAGGACTGTCCGCTGGGGGTGGTCCTAGTGGGGGATCCTGGCATTGGGGAGGCATGTGGAGAAGGTCTCCCACCTTGGCTGGCTGGGGAATTCTGGGAGTTGAAGTCCACAAGGCTTAAAGTCGCCATGGCTGGAGACCCCCTTGTCCTAAATCCAGGCGTTGACCTTAACGTTTGCTGACCAGATCTGGATGGCCTTTTCAACCTGATGTGAGTCTCTCACCTTCGTTCCCCTGGGCTTGGTTGTCCCTTCCGGGGTCCTGGGCAGCAGCCCTGGGGGTGTGGGTCTCCAAATGGGGGGGAAGGGTCCCTAGCAGCCCTCCCCTTGAAGCTCCAGCTCTGCCCGAGACCCCAAATTACCTGCCTTTCAAAGACTCCCAAGGCAGGAGAAGGAAGCCCCTCAGAATCCAGGTGGTTTCACGCTAGGCTGGTCCTCACGGCCGTCCTCGTCCTGTGGCCATGCCGGCCGGGAGGGTTGGGGCGCTGGGTCCTCCCGGCTGTGCCCACCCCCCTCCCGCCTCCTCTCGTCCTCTCGGCAGACAGCAGAAGACGGAGCTCCCGGTGATGGAGAACATCCAGACCATCCCGCCGCCTTACGTGGTCAGGACCATCTTGGTCTACAGCCGCCCCGCTTGCCAGCCGCCCGTGGTGATGACCGAGCAGATGAAGGTGCCCGCTGTCTTGATCTCACAAAAGGGTGCCTCCTCCTGGAGGGGGAGGGGAGACACACGGGGTTTTTGGTGGCCCCCCCGAGTCTCGTGGGGAACAGGGATGCCAGCAAACCCAGAAGGCCGTAGAGCGGGGAGGGAGGGGGGAGGCCCGAGGTCCTCTCCCCCTCCTGACTGCCTCTCCTGCCCCACAGAAAATGCTCCAGTGCCCTTATTTCTTCTTCGACGTGCTCTACATCCACAACGGCATTGAGGAGAAGGAGGAGGAGGTCACCTGGAAGGTAAATCCATCCCTGGGGACTCTGACCTCTCACCCAAGGGACCCTTTGGACCTGGGATCTCCCACCTTGGCCATTTTGAGACTGGCGGACTTCAACTCCCAGCATTCCCCCAGGCAGCAAACCCCGCCCCCTCCCATGAACCATAGAGTTATATTGAAAGATTGACCCACTTTCTTTAAAGGGGGGAGTGTAGACCTTTATTCCTCCCTTCTTCTGCTTCCCTTCTTTCTTTCATCTTTCTTTTTCTTTCATTGATTCATTCTCCTTCCTTTAATTTTCTTTCTCTCTCCTTATTTATTTTCCTTCCTTCCCTTTTCTTTTTTTCTTTCTCTTTCCTTTATTCATTCACCTTCCTCCCTTTTCTTTTTTTCTTTCTCTCCTTTATTTTCCTTCCTTCCCTTTCTCTCCCACCCTTCCTTCCTTCCTTCCTTCCCCACAAGTGTTAAAGTGGCCAAAGGTTAGAGGTGCCCCTGGAAGGCAAGGAAGGGGGGCCTTTTGAGCAGCGTGATCCAAGCTTCCAGTCCTGGAGGAGGTCAGGAGCCCTTTCTGACACTCGTGGGCGCCGGGTGCAAATCCCGCCCGGCCTCCTCCTCCTCACGGGCACGTATCCCCCCCCCCCTCGCAGGAGACCTTTGCCGCCTTCAGCAACCTGGACGCCAAGGGCACCAACTACAAGTACGAGGTCTCCCTGAGCGGCCCAGCTGTGGAGCTGCACAACTGCATGGCGAAACTCCTGGCCCACCCGCTGCAGCGGCCCTTCCAGACCCACGCCTCCTACGGAATGCTGGAAGAGGAGGAGGAGGAGGAGGAGGGGGCCCCCGAGATGGAGGCCGTGGTCTGAGCCTCCCCGCCGGCTGGGAGGAAGCAGGGAGGCCCCCTGCCACCCTCAGCGGGCGAGGGGGCTGTGAGGAAGACCCCTGCGAGACCCCCTCGGGGGAATTTCCACAGGTGGCTGGGACCCCCTGCTCCCCCCCCCCCAGGAGGACGAAAGAAGGCCCCCTGGAGGGGGGGCTGCTTCCCGGGGGAATGAAAAGCCGGGGTGAGGGGGTTTGTTTCAGGGTCGGTTGGTTAAAAAATGTGATCTACTTTTCCTGCGAGTCAGATCTCGAATCTTCCACAGCTGGACTCCAGTAAAGTTTGGAAAAATCTTCTTTGGCTTTTGGTCTTTGGCTTCTCCAGAGGTGCCTCTCTGGCTTCACCCGGGGACCCCAACTCCCTTGCAGGAGGAGCTCCCTAACTTAGGAACTCTTGTTTGACTCTTCTGAGTTACGATGGTGCTGAAAAAAACGCCCGGTCCTCACACTTACGGCCGTTGCTCCCCCCCCACGGTCACATGAGTGCAGTTTGCATGCTTGGAAACTTTCTTGCCTTTACAACTGGTCCCCTGGTTGAGACTTTTATTTATATTCATATACATATACATATACATATACATATATATATATATATATATATATATATATACATATATATATATATATATATATGTATATATATATAGCATTTGTGCTGATAAATAAATAAAGGGAGACTAGTATAGATCTATTTCAAGCTATTTAGCTCTCATCAGCTAGCCATACCCTTACTGGGATTCCAACCTGGGCTGTATTACACATTAAGCAGTTGTGTTAACCACTAAGCCACAAGGTTCTCCTCCTTTATCAGCTGAGCCAGGGAAATAGGTATGTAATTAGTGTCACAACCCCTGGTATGCCCAAATATGGGAGGAAGCAGACTGCTTCCTTTTCTCTGTCTATCGGCTCGTCACAAGAGACCATCACGACAGAAACTCAATATTTTTACTGTTGCCTTTGTTATATTTGTGTTGTATTTGTGCTGATAAATAAATAAAGGGAGACTAGTATAGATCTATTTCAAGCTATTTAGCTCTCTTCAGCTAGCCATACCCTTACTGGGATTCGAACCTGGGCTGTATTACATATTAAGCAGTTGTGTTAACCACTAAGCCACAAGGTTCTCCTCCTTTATATATATAATATACCCCAGTCATAAGTGCAAACGTGTATGTGTGTATGTATATGTATGTATGTATGTGTGTATATATGTATGTGTGCGCACTTATGACTGCCGTGTTTGCTTAATGACCAGGGTAATTGACGTAATGAGTTACCGCCATGTCTTGAAAATGGTGGTACAATCAGATTCAACTTAGAAGTGCAGCTACTGGTCCCACGTGGCCATTAAGCCGAGGAATTTGTGGGTGCCCCATCAGTGGAGGCTCTTAAGAAGCGGTTGGACAACCGTTTGAAATGGCATTAGAGTCAGCAGGGGGTTGGACTAGAAGACCTCCAAGGTCCCTTCTGGCCTCTTAAATAATGGAAGGTGGCAACAGAATAGACTCACAATACAGAATAGGATTTTTTTAGGATTTTATTGAGGATTTATATGCCGCCCTTTTCCCTGAGGGGACTCAGGGCGGCTTACAACAATGAGGGGAAGGGAGTGCAAGACAAGACTTAAAAAGAAAAAGAATCGTGAATAAAAGAAAATTATCCATAAAAACACAACATTCACTCAACATTCGGGCGGGGTGAGAGTAATCCTATCCCCAGGCCTGACGGGATAGCCAGATCTTGAGGGCTGTGCGGAAGGCCTGGACTGTGGTGAGGGTGCGAATCTCCACGGGGAGGTTGTTCCATAGCGTCGGAGCTGCAACTGAGAAGGCTCTCCTCCGCGTAGTCGCCAGTCGGCACTGACTGGCGGATGGAATTCGGAGGAGGCCTACCCTGTGCGATCTGATGGGACGCAGGGAGGTAATTGGCAGAAGGCGGTCTCTCAAATAGCCAGATCCACTACCATGAAGGGCTTTATGAATGGTGAGTAGCACCTTGAAGCGCACCCGGAGACCAACAGGTAGCCAGCGCAGCTCACGGAGGATCGGTGTTATGTGGGCGAACCGTGGTGCGCCCACGATCACTCGCGCGGCCGCATTCTGGACTAGCTGAAGTCGCCGGATGCTCTTCAAGGGCAGCCCCATGTAGAGCACGTTGCAGTATTCCAGCCTAGAGATCACAAGGGCTCGAGTGACTGTTGTGAGGGCCTCCCTGTTCAGGTAGGGCCGCAACTGGCGCATCAGGCGAACCTGAGCAAATGCCCCCCTGGTCACAGCCGACAAGTGGTGGTCAAAACTCAGCTGTGGATCCAGGAGGACTCCCAAGTTGCGGACCCTGTCTGAGGGGTATAAATTTTGCCCCCCCAGCCTGATTGATGGAACATTAGCCAAATTTTTGGGAGGAAAACACAACAGCCACTCGGTCTTTTCCGGGTTGAGTACCAGTTTGTTAGCTCTCATCCAGTCTTTAACAGCCTCAAGGCCCCGGTTCATCACGTCCACCGCTTCATTGAGTTGGCACGGGGCGGACAGATACAACTGCGTATCGTCCGCATATTGATGGTACTTAATCCCGTGTCTCCGAATGATCTCGCCCAGCGGTTTCATGTATATGTTAAATAGCAGGGGGGACAGAACCGAGCCCTGCGGCACCCCATAGGTTAGGGGCCTCGGGGACGATCTCTCCCTCCCCACCAACACCGACTGCGACCTGTCCGAGAGGTAGGAGGAGAACCACTGTAAAACAGTGCCACCCACCCCCACCTCCCGCAGTCGTCGCAGAAGGATACCATGGTCGATGGTATCGAAAGCCGCTGAGAGGTCGAGGAGAACCAGGATGGACGCGTAGCCTCCATCTCTGGCTCTCCAGAGATCATCGGTCAATGCGACCAAAGCGGTTTCAGTGCTGTAACCGGGCCTGAAGCCAGACTGGAAGGGGTCAAGATAGTTAGCTTCCTCCAAGGTACGCTGAAGCTGTAAGGCCACCACCTTCTCAACAACCTTCCCCACAAAGGGGAGGTTGGAGACTGGACGATAGTTGTTAAGAACTGCTGGATCCAAGGACGCAGGTTCTGTCAATCAAGCAGTTTCAAAAGCACTTAAAAATGCAAGTAGAAAAATAGGGACCACCTTTGGTGGGAAGGGAACAGCGTTCCGTGCGCCTTCGGGCGTTGAGTCATGCCGGCCACATGACCATGGAGACGTCTCCGGACAGTGCTGGCTCTTCGGCTTTGAAACGGAGATGAGTACCGCCCCCTAGAGTCAGGAACGACTAGCACACATATGTGCAAGGAAACCTTTACCTTAGGCTAAAATAACTTTATTGTCATGTTGAATGAACATTAATTGGCATACATTAAAAATGTCATTGCACACAGCTCTTCTTAAAGGGCCACACACACCCTGTTTCACATGGAATAAACATGACAAGATAAATGCATGCATGCATACAAAATTATTTATATACCAACATGCATTATATGACAGAGAGAAACAAGATTGCAGGGAACAGAACAGTGTTAAACATATAAACCGGATGGGGAACTCACAGCTGGAATGTCTAAGACAGTGTTTCTCAACCTTGGCAACTTGAAGATGTCCGGACTTCAACTCCCAGAATTCCCCAGCCAGCATTCGCATTCGCTGGCTGGGGAATTCTGGGAGTTGAAGTCCGGACATCTTCAAGTTGCCAAGGTTGAGAAACACTGGTTAGAACAATGAATCAGTGGAACTCCTTGCCTCCAGAAGTTGTGAATGCCCCAATACTGGAAGGTTGAGAAACACTTAAGGGGCTGAGAGGGCGAGGACCCCTTGCCCACCCACAGCAAGGGAAGAAGCTCTTCGGCTGCCGGGTCCTGCCGGCCTCCTGAAAAAGGATGGAAGCTGCATCCTCTTCAGGCTGTGTGGGTTGCCCAGTACATTTAAGTCTTCCTCTTACGACAGTTCACTTAGCGGCCATTTGAAATTACAGCCAGCGGCATTGCAAAAAGACTTACGACCATTTCCCTCGCCTATGACCGTTGCCGCAACCCCTGTGGTCACGAGATCGAAATCCGGACACGGTGACTGGTTCGTACTTACGACGGTCCCAGCAGCCCAGGTGTCACGCGATTCCCTTTTGTGACGTTCTGACGAGCCAAGTCAGAGGGGAAGCCAGACTCACTTAACAACCACGTGACTCACCTAATGGCAGTGATTCATTTAACAACCGTGGCAAGGAAGGTGGTAAAACTGAACTGTTTCAATAAGAGGAATCAAGGGCAGCTTCTAACAAAGTCATTTTTTAAAAATCTTCCGTCTAAGGTCTTGTTCCTCACCTTGGTGACTTGAGGGTGGGAAGCCTTCAACTCCTAAAATTCCCCAGCCGGCATAAATTCTGGGAGCCGAAGTCCACCCATCCTCAAGGGGCCGAGAACTAGGAACCGGTTTTGGCTACCTCTGCAAATTTCCACTACCAGCAGCTTATATTGGGATTCCTGGATTGCAATAATAAGAGGCTGCAATGAGGGTGAAGCAATTAAAACAGGTAACAACAGAGGGAACTAAAGTTTGCAGCTTGAAAAACAAGAAATGCTGGTTCCAATAAGAGTGGATGCAAAAGTATGTAAAAGCAAACGGGACACTTTTAAAAGCGTTTCTGATTCATTTTCCAGGAAATCCTGTGTAATATTACATTATTATTTAATAATAATAATAATAATAATAATAATAATAATAATAATAATATAGAATAAATAATAAATAATAAATAATAATAATATAAAATATAGAATACGTTACGACGTCCTAGGAATACGTTACGACGTCCTAGGCCCCTGGGTGGGGCCTGACTAGTAACCAATGCCAAATCCGGCGAAACAACTGGCCGCTGTGATACAATTGTATAATAATAATAATAATAATTAGGCATTAAAATTAAAGTACCTAGTCACACAACAGAAAAAGCATCAAAGCCAAAGTGGAAAATCCGTTTAGAACAAAAAATCAAAAAATTAAGGGCAGATGCTAGTAACTTAAAGAACATGCATGAGCAATGGCTTAAAAACAACAAAATCATAGATCAGCTAATCAGAAGATATAGATTGGATACAAGAAACATCAATGAAGCTGTAGAGATTGTAAAACAGCGGATAACAGCAACAGCTAGAAAAATTGAAAGATATGAGGCACGAATCATCCAATATAAACAAAATCAGCAATTTCGATCAGACCAACGGCGTTTTTATCAAAGTCTTAATGTAAATGGTGACACCAAAAGTGAAAAACCAGAAAAACAGGCCACAGTTGAATTCTGGAAAGAATTGTGGGAAAATGCAAAGGACTACAACAAGGAAGCAAAGTGGATATATGACTTTGAGAAAAGCATTGGCAACAAACAAATGCAAGTATTAGAAATAACAACTGAGATGGTCAAAAATCGAGTTAAACAGGTAAAGAATTGGACATCACCTGGAAAGGACCAATTACATGGTTTCTGGCTCAAATATCTGACCAGTTTACATGCAATATTGGCCAGGCAACTGAATGAAATTTTACAAAAGGGCCAAATTGATGAATGGTTGACAACTGGAAAAACATACTTGATTCAGAAAGATGCAACTAAAGGAACAACACCTGAAAACTACAGACCAATAACATGCTTGCCAACAACCTTCAAATTACTCACAGGCATTATTGCAGATAACATGATGGATTATTTGGAAACAAACAACATCTTGCCAGTAGAGCAAAAAGGCAACAAAAGAAGGAGCAGGGGCACAAAAGATCAGCTTCTAATTGATAAAATGATATTAGAAAATTGTAAGAACAGAAAAACGAACTTGAATATGGTCTGGATTGATTACAAAAAGGCATTTGACTCACTGCCACATAGTTGGATCATAAAATGCTTAGAAACAACTGGCATTAGCAAAAATATTACATCCTTTACTGAAAAGGCGATGAAACAATGGAGAACTGAGTTGGCAGTAGGGAATGAGATCTACGGAATGGTTAACATCAAGCGAGGAATTTTCCAGGGTGATTCACTTTCACCTCTTCTCTTCATCATCGCAATGATCCCACTATCAATAATCTTTAAAAAAATGAAATTAGGCTACCAAACAGCCAAAGAAGCTGAAAAAATTTCACATTTACTATATATGGATGATTTGAAACTCTATGGAAAGTCAGAAATAGAAATCCAATCATTGACAAACACAGTCCGAGTATTCAGCACCGATATTTCAATGCAGTTTGGCATGGAAAAATGCGCCACTGTATCCATAAAAAGGGGCAAAATCACTGCATGTGAGGGAATTGAAATGCCCAATGGCCAATTAATTAAATGCAAAGAAAATGAAGCCTACAAATACTTAGGCATTCTGCAGTTGGATAACATCAAGCATGGAGAAGTAAAAAGTATTGTCAGACGAGAGTACACCAACAGAGTTAGGAAAATTTTGAAATCTAAATTGAATGGTGGAAATACAATCAAGGCCATAAATACCTGGGCAATACCAGTTATAAGATACACAGCTGGTATAGTTAACTGGACACAAGCTGATTTGGACCTTTTGGACCGAAAAACCAGGAAACTAATGACAATGCACTACAGTTTACATCCACGTGGTGATACTGATAGACTGTACCTGCCCCGAAAATCAGGTGGCAGAGGATTATTACAAGTGAAGCAAACAGTTGAAGAAGAAAAACATGCACTGGCTGATTATTTAAAAGAAAGTCAAGAACATCTATTAATCGAAGTAAAGAACAAAAATCTACTGAAGGCCCAACAGACGAAACAAGAATACAGAAAAGATGTGATAAAATCAAGAATGGAGAGTTGGCAGAACAAAGCACTGCATGGCCAATTTCTGGAAAAAATAAAAGATAAAGTGGACAGTGAACAAACTTGGTTATGGTTAACAACAGGTACATTAAAGAAAGAAACAGAGTCACTAATCCTGGCTGCGCAAGAACAAGCTATCCGCACAAATGCCATTAAGGCCAAAATCGAAAAATCCTCTGATGATGCCAAATGCAGACTTTGCAAAGAAGCTGACGAAACTGTTGATCACATACTCAGCTGCTGTAAAAAAATCGCGCAGACTGATTATAAATTGCGGCACAATTCAGTGGCACAAATGATCCATTGGAATTTGTGCAAAAATTATAATATTAAAACAGCAACAAACTGGTGGGAACATCAGCCTGAAAAAGTCACCGAAAATCAGATGTTCAAGATCTTGAGGGATTTTCGCATACAAACGGACAAAATACTGGTGCGTAATACACCAGACATCACACTGGTTGAGAAAAATAAGGTTACAATCATAGACATCGCAATACCAGGTGATAGCAGGGTCGACGAGAAGGAATATGAAAAAATCGCAAGATACCAGGACTTAAAAATCGAAATTCAACGACTATGGCACAAACCAGCAGTGGTAATTCCAGTGGTAATTGGCACACTGGGTGCTATTCCAAAAGCACTGGAATTACATTTAAAACAGTTAAAAATTGACAAAATCACCATCAGTCAAATGCAAAAAGCCGCACTGCTTGGATCTGCACGCATATTACGAAAATACGTTATGATGTCCTAGGCCCCTGGGTGGGGCCCGACTAGTAACCAATCCAGCGAAGCAACTGGCCACTGTGATACAATTGTATAATAATAATAATAATAACAACAATAATAATAACAATAATAATAATAAATTAATAATTATTTATTAATCGGTGGGGCCCGATTAGTAACCAGTGCCAAATCCGGCGAAACAACTGGCCGCTGTGATACAATTGTACAATAATAATAATAATGCTTGGGTTTAATGTGACTGGAGCTTCTGAAACTTATTAAGGAATCTGAATTCTTTTATTAGGTGTGATTAAATCGGCCAGTTCTCTTTTATCACATTTAAATAATAAAATAAGAGACGAAATTGGGTATCAGCTCTTGTGAGTGAGCCAATCCTATCCGAACCCATTCATGAAATAGGACGGGGTGGGAAAAGAGGCGGGAGAGTTGGGATTCTAGCCAATCACCGTAAGCGTGCGCTCCTCCGATTGGATAGGCTAGCAGCCCATCAGGGCGGTGACGTATTACCGCGGCCTGCCAATGAAAAACTCCGAGGGAAGCTTTCAAACGCCGGGAACAAGATGGCGGCGCCGTGTTGACTTCATGGCTTTGGAAACTCTATGGCCACTGACCACCGAACGAGATGAGTTCGCTACGCCGGGCCGGGACGCGCTGACGCGATCGGCCTCGTCCGCCTCACGACCGACTCAGCGGACCGACTTCCCCTGTTCCCCGTCTCCGGGAGGCGGTATAAGACGCCGCTCAGGCCGCTGGGGGAGAAGTGCGCATGCGTGCCCGCGACTGCCCCGCACAGGCGTGCCCCTCCCTTCCCCCGCGGCCGCCCCCTTGCGGCGCCATGGAGCACAGCGCTTCGCAGCTGGCGGCGCGGCTCTGCCGGGCTCTGCAGGGCCAGGACGACGCGTAAGTGGCCCGTGGATGCGGCTCGCGTGGCTTCTGCGGGTTTTGCAATGGGAAGAGCGGGTCTCCGAGCAGGAGTGGGCCAGCGGCCCCTCGCCCCGGCCGGAAACTCGCTTTGCCAAGGATTCCCGGGTGCAAAGGCGCTTCCGCCACCTGCACAGGTGTTGCGTTTGCCTGCAGGAAGGAGCCTTGGCCAGCAGGGGTCTCCAACCTTCGCAATTTTAAGACTTGTGGACTACAACTCCCAGAGTTCCTCAGCCAGCTTTGCTGGCTGAGGAACTCTGGGTGTTGAAGTCCACAAGTCTTAAAGTTGCCAACTTTGAAGACCCCTGGTCTAGACCAGAGTTCTTCAAAGTTGCCCACTTTAAGACTTGTGGACTTCAACTCCCAGAATTCTCCAGCCAGCTTTGATAGACCTCTGGTCTCGACCAACCCCCTGCTCAAGCAGGAGACCCTCTCCCATTTCAGACAAATCCAGTCTCTTCTTGAAAACCTCCAGTGTTGGAGCCCCCCCCCCCCCGCAGCCTCTGGTGGCCAGCTGTTCCCCTGGTTAATCGTTCCCACTGTTAGGAAGCGTCTCCTAAATCCCAGGTTGCTTCTTTCCTTGATTAGTTTCCATCCGTTGTTTCCTGTCCTGCCCTCAGGTGCTTTGGAGAATAATTTTCCGAAATGGCACACGGGGCCATGTTGCCTGGCACGCGTGGCATCGCCTATTCCTCTTCTGGGTTTTTTGGCACGAATGTGCGCGCAACGATCAGCTGGCCATTGTGCATAGTCATACACACGCATTGCACACGCGTGCACGACAGTAACCAGGAGTCTCGGTGGACCGTGTGCATGCATGTGCTGGAAACCGGAAGTTTATTTCCTGGCGCGCAAACAGCCCCCCCACACACTTTGCAACTCCTCTTCCAGGTTGCAAGCCTGATGTGTGTGTGTGTGTGTGTGTGTGTGTGTGTGTGTGTGTGCGCACACTCGGTGCCGAAAAGGTTTGCCATCACTGGCCTAATGTGTCCCTCTGGTTTGGGGTGAGGGAGGAGCTTAGGTTAAGAGGAGGCGTGGCAAACTTTGTCACGTGACCAGTGGTGTGAGTCACATTTTTTTGACTGCTGGTTCTGTGGGCGGGGCTTGGTGGGCGGGGCTTGGTGGGCGGGCAGGGGAAGGACACTGCAAAATCCCCATTCCCTCCCCATCAGCTGGGACTTGGGAGGCAGAGAGTAGATGCGGGCGGGGCCAGCCACAAGTGGCATTTGCTGGTTCTTTGAACTACTCAAATTTCCACTACGGAAATGTCTCCAGAACTGATCAGAACCTGCTGGATTCTGCACACGGCAGGACTTTCCCTTCCCCCACCCCCTTTACTTAACTGGGCAGGGTCGGGGGGGGGGGGCAGCATCCGGCCCGTGGGCCGTGCGTTTGACCCACTAAGGTTAGAGGGTTAGGCTAAGGAGGATGGGCCAAAGTTGGAAGCGGTGCAGGGCATTTTGGGGGAAGCAGCCCCCCCCTTCCTCCCTCCCTCCCTGAAAAGAGAGCTTTCTTCTTGCATGGGGGGGGAGGGTAAAGTCATCAGAACTGTAATCCTGCAGCTCTCCTTTCTTGCTGGAATTCCAAGGGGCCTTAGAGGGCATATAGTCGGTCCCACTGCAATATGGCAGCTGTGGGCAACGTTCCAACCTACGGACTTCCGTTCCCAGAATTCCTGAGCCAGCTGCTAAAGTGGCAGCTGGTTCCTCCTCCCCCCCCCCCCAGCCCTTCTGACTTAGGGGGCCTTTGAGAGCTGCATGCCAGGAAGTTCCATTTTACTGCTGTGTACATTTAAAGGGACCCTAAAGTGATTCTTAGGGGAGGGGAAGGTGGCCCTGTGCTCCCCTCACCTGCCGGGACCCTCCCTCCTTCAAGCCCCCCTCCCTCTGCTTCCAGGATGGTGGCTGCCATGCTCCGGGAGGGAGCTGACCCCAACCTGGTCCTGCCGGAGGAGGGCGTGGCCCCCATGCACTTGGCTGCCGGCCTGGAGCAGGAGAACGGGATACGTGGCCTCCGCCTCCTCCTCCAGCACGGGGGAGACCCCAACGTCAGGTAGGCACGGGGGGGGGGGCTTCCCTCCCTGCGAACACACGGTGTGTGTGTCAGAGTGATGGTGGGGAGAGCAGAACCCCCCACCCCGGCCTGAGAGGGATTTGAGTTGAGCAAAGGCAGGATGGGTCTGGGGGCTTCTGGCCAGGACCAGGGCAGCTGAACCCACCAGCAGAAAGGAAAGGAATAGTAATAGAAGGGGGGAAAGGCAGGGAGGGAGGAGGGGGAAGGAAGGCAGAGGAAGGGAGGGAGGGGTGAAGGGGAAGAGAAGAAGGAAGAGAGGAAAAAAGGGAAGGAAGGAAAGAAAGTAGAGGGGGAAGAGGAAGGGAGGGAGGGAAAGAGGAAAGGAAGGAGGGAGAGGGGAAGGAAGGAAAGGAATCGGGGAGGGAGGAAGAAAGGCAGAAGGAGGGATGGAGAGAGGAAAGAAGGAAGGAGGGGGAAAGAGGGAGGGAGAGGGGAAGGAAGGAAAGGAATCGGGGAGGGAGGAAGAAAGGCAGAAGGAGGGATGGAGAGAGGAAAGAAGGAAGGAGGGGGAAAGAGGAAGGGAGAGAGGAAGGAAGGAAAGGAATCGGGGAGGGAGGAAGAAAGGCAGAAGGAGGGATGGAGAGAGGAAAGAAGGAAGGAGGGGGAAAGAGGGAGGGAGAGAGGAAGGAAGGAAAGGAATCGGGGAGGGAGGAAGAAAGGCAGAAGGAGGGATGGAGAGAGGAAAGAAGGAAGGAGGGGGAAAGAGGGAGGGAGAGGGGAAGGAAAGAAAGAAAGCAGGGGGAGGGAGGAAGAAAGGCAGAAGGAGGGATGGAGAGAGGAAAACAGGAAGGAGGGGGAAAGAGGGAGGGAGAGAGGAAGGAAAGGAATCGGGGAGGGAGGAAGAAAGGCAGAAGGAGGGATGGAGAGAGGAAAGAAGGAAGGAGGGGGAAAGAGGGAGGGAGAGGGGAAGGAAGGAAAGGAATCGGGGAGGGAGGAAGAAAGGCAGAAGGAGGGATGGAGAGAGGAAAGAAGGAAGGAGGGGGAAAGAGGAAGGGAGAGAGGAAGGAAGGAAAGGAATCGGGGAGGGAGGAAGAAAGGCAGAAGGAGGGATGGAGAGAGGAAAGAAGGAAGGAGGGGGAAAGAGGGAGGGAGAGAGGAAGGAAGGAAAGAAAGCAGGGGGAGGGAGGAAGAAAGGCAGAAGGAGGGATGGAGAGAGGAAAACAGGAAGGAGGGGGAAAGAGGGAGGGAGAGAGGAAGGAAAGGAATCGGGGAGGGAGGAAGAAAGGCAGAAGGAGGGATGGAGAGAGGAAAGAAGGAAGGAGGGGGAAAGAGGGAGGGAGAGATGAAGGAAGGAAAGGAAGCAGAGGGGGGAGAGGAAGGGGGAGAAAAAAAGGAAGGAGGGAAAGAGGGAGGGAGGGAGGAAGGAAGGAAAGCAGGGGGAGGGAGGAAGAAAGGCAGAAGGAGGGATGGAGAGAGGAAAGAAGGAAGGAGGGGGGGGAAAGAGGGAGGGAGGCTCCTTTCCCGGGAGAAGCATTGCGCTCCAAAAACTTGGAAGACGAAAGAGAGGAGGGGAAGGGAGAGAAAAGAGGGAAGGAAGAAAGAAAAGGGGGAAGGAGATGGAAGATGGAGGGGAAGGAGGAAGGAAGGAAGATTCTGCCCATGTCCTCTCTTGTCCCAGATCTGGGGAAGGCCTCACCCCCCTCCACGTTGCTGCCTCCTGGGGATGCACCACCTGCTTGAGGCTCCTGCTGGCCGAGGGGGGCGACCCCCACCTCCAAGACCAGGTGGGCCCAAAGGCTTCCCTCCTCAGGAAGGGGAGGGGGGGTGGGGTGGGCTTCCTCTGCCTCCGTTTAGGACGCCTCTGGGGGGAGATTGTGGACTCCGCTGCCCCACAAGCCCTGCGACCGGCAAACCCCCCCCCCCAAAAGCATTTAAATCGCTCCATTTAAATCAGGAGTGTCCAAACTTGGAACTTTTAAGACTTGTGGACTTCAACTCCCAGAATTCCCCAGCCAGCCATGAATTCTGGGAGTTGAAGTCCACAAGTCTTAAAAGATCCCAAGTTTGGACACCCCTGATTTAAACGGAGCGAAGGGGCATTGCAGACCCAGATGGTTGGGCTGGGGGGGCGGCGGGGGGAGAGGCTGACTCTGTAAACCGCTTAGAGCGGCCTGTGAAGCGGTAGATAAGTCTTGCCGTTTCCAGCCAGCGTCCATCTGAAATTCTGATCGTAAATCCCTTCCCCCCTCGGTCCCCAGTTCCTGCTTTCTGCCCCATTGAACAGGAGACCCATTTCTCCCGAGGAGGGGGCTTTGGGGGCGCCTCTGCCCCACGGAGAGTCCCTTCCAGGGCTGACCCTAGCACCAGGGGGGGTCTTAGGCTGCAATGCTGATGGACCTGACCCCTTCCCTGGACTTTACCCAGATCTGGGGAGTTGGGGGTGGGCTGGAAGGAAGCCCCCGGCAGGGAGAACGCAGGCAGCAGCCCCCCCCCCCACTGGCTGATTCTGACTTCCCTTTGTACCTCAGGATGGGAACACGGCCTTCGACCTGGCTGTGGAACATGGGAACGAAACCTGTGTCAACATCCTGCAGGACGGAGAGTGGAACAGCGGCTTCCGTAAGTGTCTGCCCGTCGTCGTATCTCTGAAGACTGCCAGTCATCCGTTCTACCTGAAACTTATAATAAAGGGGGACGTATACTTAATCGTTCCTGTATTAACTGTAGCTAGAATTGTGTTTGCACAACATTGGGAAAGTGTAGAAATCCCTATGGATGAGAAGGCGATGAGGAAAATATTAGAATGTGCAGAAACGCGCAGATTAACATTAGCAATTAAGGAGAAGGAGCAAAGTGGATATTATATGATTTGGGAAGCATTTTATCAATGGTGGGAGAGAGAAAAGGGAGTTTGGAAAGGAAGAAAGCTAAAAAAATAAGTAGATAATTCACTTAGAGATGTAAATAAGATGAAAACTGTTAGTATGTTTATGAGGAGAATAATGCTTAATGTTAATATGATATTACTAGAAGATATTAAGAAGAAAAATGGAGAGTTTTAGAAGGTTTAAATGCTCAACATACCGTTTAGGTTGATTAGATTTATATGCCGCCCTTCTCCCAAGGACTCAGGGCGGCGTACAACATTAAAAGAAACACATAATACAAAAGTTTTAAAAAAAAAATTAAATAGAATATCCCGAACAAACCCAATTAGAATTGACAATAACATTTTTTTTTTAAAAAAAATCTGAATTAAAATTAACAATGATCAATAATTTATTTTGTTTTGTTCCGGCCAGGTTGGCTTGCTGGAAAAGCCAACTGATTTACTAAACGTAGGGAAATAATGTTCGTATGAATGTGAAAGATGTGGCCAATGAGGAACGGTGTTGCAAGAGATGTTTGTACCCAGGCGACACACGGCATAAAGAAAGACGGGATCTTTTATCTCTCTAACTAAAAAATAATAAAGCAGAGAAAAGACTGTCAATCGTCCCAAAGGTGTTTTTTTTCCCAAGGGGCAACAGGACTTCCTTAAGTTTTTTCTTGAAGAGGTTTCGCTTTCCATCTTAAGGAGCCTCCTCCGTTCTGAGGGAATGGGGGAGGATGGAGGGATTTAAATTCCTTGCAGTCACCATTTGCACTATTCAGGTGGCCCTCAGGGCCCAGGTAAACCCCCAGGTGGCCTCAGGGACTCCCAGAGAGGGAGAGAGCTGACGACCAGAGGACCAGAAGCAGGGGTGGGTTTCAACCGGATCGCGGCGGTCCCTGTGAACCGGTTGGTCGCCGAACCTGGAAGTAAGTAACTTCCGGGAACGGTGAAGGGCGCGCCCGCCCGCCCGCGGTCCTTACCCGGTTTTGACGAGTTCTGCGCTTCCACGCATGCGCAGGATGCATACAGCGCCTGCGCGATCATCCAGGAGCAGCTGGAGCGTCGCGCAGACGCTAGTACGCATGCGTGCACCGCGCGCGTGCATGAGGACGCCACCAGCCCCGTTCCAACCGAACCGGTTGGAACGGGGCGAGAAACCCACCCCTGACCAGAAGGAATATAAATCCTCCCATCCTCCAGTGTTTGGCCAGAACTGAAGAAGCTGCTTGGAGGAGAAGCGAAGCATCTTCAAGGGAAAAGAGAGAAAGTCCCGTTGCCTCTGGAAAAAGCACTTTGGGGATTGCCAAACATAATCTCAACAAAAGGCTTCAAATATTTCTCTCTCCCCCCCCCCCCCAATCTTTTATGCAGCTCAGCGGAGAGCGGAGAGCTTCCTGTCCACCATAACGGAAGATGCCGGGCAAACTGGGCCGTGTGACTCTCTCCCTTTTCCATCCGATAGACTGCTACGGTCCTCCCTGAAGGAGGCTCGTCTGCCGCTTGGGGAAGCTGCTCCAAATGGTGGGCCCGGGCCTTGCACCCAGGACCGGTCGGCCTCCTCCTTCCTCACCGAGGGCTCCTGGCGGGGCGACACGATTTTGGACCTGTCAGATTTCAGCGTCCGGCTGGCGGTCTCCCCCAAGGCCTTCCTGCCCCCCAGGAAGCCAGCCTCGAGTCGTGCCGACGTACAGACCCGCTGGGGTGGTGAGGTGGGGCGCGCGCTGCCGGACGCTGGCGTGAAGCAGTCTTGGGACTTCCGGGCCGCTGCAGAGGGAGGGTGCAGCTCAGCCCCGGGCCCAGACACGGCTCTGCGGGGGCCCTTCCCTTTCGTGGGCTCCGAGGCTCTCTCGTTCGGATCGGACACCGCAGAATCCCCACCGAAGGCCCTGTCCTCTGCCAGCCTCCAGTCTGCCCCAGAAGCGGCCCCACTCCGTCCCCCACCGGGTGCCAATGCCTGTGGGCTTCCTCAGGGGAGGGGCTCCCTGGATCCTGGCCTCTCGGTGAGGCTCCCAGGCCAGGAGGGGCTGGACGTCACCTGCCTTGGTCACCTGGCTGAGTCGACAGCCGTCTCGGACCTGGGAACGATGGTGGCTGAGCCGGGCTCCGTCCTGGGGATCAGCGGGACTCTGGACGGATGCTCGGCGAGAGGAAGGTCTCCGGGCAGGTGCTCAGCGGCCAGCACGGAGCGCTATTTTTCGTGCGTGAGTGAATGTTGGCACAGTGCTGTGGAAGGCCCAGGATACGGCTGTGCTCATGAGTGGGAAGAGGGGAGGGCTGCCCCTAGCGGCCCCGCAGGCAGCTACAACACCAGCAAGGGAGTTTGGTGTGGT
The DNA here is from genome assembly GCF_009769535.1 of Thamnophis elegans. Taxonomy (NCBI): domain Eukaryota; kingdom Metazoa; phylum Chordata; class Lepidosauria; order Squamata; family Natricidae; genus Thamnophis; species Thamnophis elegans. Next base: position 81,052 of record NW_022473605.1, read on the forward strand.
GGGCCTCCCTCCTGCATGGGGAAGGGTCTCTCTGGCCAGAGGACTCCCCCCACCAGAGGGGCTGCCCGGATCTTTCCGAAGGGGGCTCCTTGGGAAGGTTCTGCACTGGCGACCGGGGCCCCCGCTGAGACTCGGGGGCTGCCTGTGGAACGCCAGGGGCCGAGGGAAGAGAGGGCAGAGGCCGAGGGCCTGGGAGGGCAGCTGCCGCGACCGGCTCTCTCGGCAGGAGAGGGGCAGCTGAGCCCGTCCACTCAAGACACAGTCCCCGTCCATTGGCCGTCAGAAGAGAGGAGTCGTTTCGGTCCGCCTGGACCCATCAGCACTCTGGGTGACACAGAGGTGGCCCCGTGGGCCCCTAACAGCGTTGGAGAAGCGCCCCCCAGCACTCTGGATGCCCAGCTGCGGGCGATGATGCTGGCCACCAAGGTCGCCCACTCCCCACTCCTCCCCTCCAATCGGAAATGCTGCCCTGTGGCCCCCTGGCCCCAAAGCCCCTCCACGGGGACCCTTCCTCAGCAGAGCCCCAGTACTTCATCTCTCTTTGAGGAGTCCCTGGAGATGCCCAGGCGCCCCAGGAGAGTCAGGAGGGGCCCCAGAGCGGCTTCACCCCGAGGGGCTGCCGCGCTCAGTCGCTCACCTCCCCCGGCCAGAGAGGCAGAGGAGGCGGGGGAGGGCAGGGCCCCCTCAGCCGTTCCCAGCCCTTGGGGCGGCTCCCTTGCCAGCTCAAGTGGGGAGGTGGGCCATGGGGAAGGCCCCTGCGGGAGGGCAGAGTCGGGGGCAGGAGGGGCCTCTGCGGGGGATGCTGCTCAGGGCTTCTCCGAGGGTGGGACCACTGGGTGCCCAGGGGTCTCCGGCCCAGCCAGGGGAGAAGGCCTCCAGGGTCAGTTTCAGCCGGCTGTCTGGGAGGGGCCCCTCTGCCACTCGCCCCCCAGGGAGGCTGAGCCCCATTCGCCAGGAGGTGCCCCTGTCGCCGGGGGGCCGCCCTGCGAGCCTGAGTGCCACGGAGCCCGTGGAACACCTCTATGTGGACGAGGAAGAGGGCCAGACCCTCATCGAACGGCACCTGCCCACCACGGACGACTCCGGGCCCAGCGGCTCCGAAGACACCCTCCCCCTCTGCGACTGGCGGGCGTGGGCCCGTCAGGAAGGGCAGCGGGGCAGGCAGGGCAACGGGGGAGGCGCCCCCTTGAACCCGGAGCACCTGACCGACCAAGCTCTGGCCCGAAAGCTGCGGGAGTTGGGGGCCGACCCGGGGCCGGTGACCCCCCTCACACGGAGGCTGTATGTGCGGCTCTTGGAGAGGCTGAGCAGGGACCCCGAGACTCCTGCCCGGAGGGGCTCTGCAGGTTGGTGCCTCTGGGGGAAGCTGGGGGAAGGGACCCTCCTGGGGGGATGAGGAGGGAGAGGGGAAGGAGGGAGTTAGGGTTAGATAAGCGGGGAAGATGAGCTCTCGGGGGAAGGGGGAGGGGTTTGGGCCGGGGTCTCGAGTGCAAGAGGAGGTCATGGCATTAAGGGAGCAGGAGGGTTTTTTTTCCAGATTGGCCCTCTTCTCGGAGGAGCTCAAGACGTGGGGAGGGGATTTGACCCGCCAGAGCCCCCCCCTGTCCCGGAGGACCCGTCTCCTCCTCGGAGTCCTGGACTGACCCTCCCCTTGTGCTCAGCCTACAGCCAGGAGCTGGACTCTGCCCTGCGCACCTACCGCATCCCCCCCTCCAAAGCCGACGAGATGGCTCTGGCCGCAGAGTTTGACCAGCCGGACAAGAGCCGGCGGTGGCGGGAGGGGCTGCTCAAGTCCAGCTTCAACTACCTGCTGCTGGACCCCAGGTAGGAGGAGGAGGAGACCCTCGGAGGCAGCAGGGGGGAAACACGGCTGCCTGGGCTGGGGGCTGCAAGGAGACTCCCGCTGTGGCTGATGGTCTCGTGGCTCTTGCTCTTCCGCAGGGTGACCCAGAACCTGCCCGCCCGCTGCCAGCTGCTCAGCTCGGCCGAGGCCTTCCGGACGTTCGTCCGTGCCATCTTCTACGTGGGCAAGGGGACGCGCGGCAGGCCCTACCGCCACCTCTACGAAGCCTTGACCCACCACCGGGAGGGCCAGGGGAAGCCGGCAAGACAGGTGGGTGGGTGGGCTTAACAGCTCTGGGACCTTCTGAGGAGGGTTTTCATCAGCCTCCTCCCCCTCCCCCTCCCCCTCCTCCTCCTCTAAGTGTGGAGCTTCCAAATTCAGGAGGAGTCTAGCTTTGATCCCCGGAGGTCGGTCTTTGGCTGCTTGGTATGGCAGAAACCTCCGAGTGCCTGGCCTTCGGCTTGGAAGCAGCTCTCCTGCCCCCTCCCCAAGTGGGGGGGGGGTTGGGTTGCAAACCCCAGAATTCCTGCGTCTCCCCCCCCCCCAGAACTCATGGGAGTGGGGGGGCTGCAATTTGGGGAGCCTGGATTTGTCTGTCCATCTTGGCGGCCCCCCTCCCCTTTCACCCGGGGTGTCCCTCTGCCCTGCAGGTCTCCTCCAAAGTCCAGCACATCCTGGAGATCTGGGCGGGGGGCCAGGGGGTCGTCTCCATGCACTGCTTCCAGAACGTCGTTCCTGTGGAGGCTTACACCCGCGAGGCCTGCATGGTGGACGCCATCGGTAAGGGCTCTGGGGGGTGTGGGTGGGGGGCACAGAACACGGGGAGGGGCTCCCTCTTCCTTGCAGGATCCCTTCTTCCTCGCGCACCCAGGTGGGGGGGGATGTCTGAACCCCATGGACTTCATTTCCCAGAATCCCTCAGCCGGGCGTTCAACCTTGGCCCCTTCACGACTGGTGGACTCCAACTCCCACAATCCCTCAGCCAGCATGGCTGACTGGGGTGGGGTTCTGGGAGTTGGAGTCCACCCATTGCCAGGGTGCTCAGGTTGGAGACCCCTGTTCTAATCCCAGCCCCCGCCCAAGGCAGGAGTGAGTTTCATCCATTTTCTTTATACATCTGACCACAGCTGCTCCAGCCCTGTCCCCCCCACTCCTGAGACCCTCCTGCCCCAGGCGTTGGGAGACTGGGCATTTGGCGGTGTGATTGCAAGACCTTTCTCTCTCCTGCCTCCCCAGGCCTGAAGATGCTGACCAATCAGAAGAAGGGGAATTACTACGGCCTTGTGGCCGGCTGGCCGATGAAACGCCGAAGGAACCTGGGGGTCTTTCTCCTCCACCGGGCTCTCCGGATCTTCCTGGGCGAGGGCGAGCGGCAGCTGCGGCCTGCTGATATCTGAAGTGGCCCTTGAGCAGAGGGGCCCCTGGAGGGCCTCTTCCCCCCCCCCCAAGCAGGGCCTGGAGTTCTTCTGGGAGGCTCAACCCAATCCCTCCTTCGCACAATCCAGAATCCCAGATTCCGGAATCGCTCATCCCCAGCTCCTGCGCTGGACGCTGAGCGGAGATGGAAGGCTGCACCCGTGTTCGGAAGTGACTTGGGGTGACCTGCAGGGGCCCTGCTGGGTGCTGGGACGCCTAGTGTGTGTGGGGGTCCCAGTGGCGTCCAGTCAGATGGTGCGAGAGAGTCTCCTTCCACAGAGCCGCAGGGCGATGCAGTGGTGGGGCTCAAGGACCTTCCCAAGCAAGAGTGGAGCAGCCATGGGCTCACCCCCCCAACCCTCCGTCCCTGGGGGACCCTGGGGAGGGGTCTTCCTGCACCCTAAGAAACACCAGTCGCCTCTTCTCTTCTGGGAACGAAGGTGGGACCCTTTTTATGGGGGGCAGCGGGGGCTTGTTTTAAAATTCGGGGACTGCACTGTGTTTTTAAAGATTTCTCCTTTTGCCGCTCCCCTGGGACTGGGGGCATTAAACGAGATTATTTTGGGATGTGATGAGTGGAGTTGGATTCCTTGGGTCCTTCTTGAAATGGGGAGGGGGTGCAATTAAGGAGGGGAAAGGAAAGGATTAGCAACATCTCTCTTTACCGGCAGTCCTCGACATACGATCAATCGCTTAGTGCAGTGTTTCTCAACCTTGGCAACTTGAAGATGTCTGGACTTCAAGTCCCAGAATTCCCCAGCCAGCGAATGCTGGCTGGAGAATTCTGGGACTTGAAATCCAGACATCTTCAAGTTGCCAAGGTTGAGAAACACTGGCTTAGTGACTGTTACGGGTTCTGACGAACACTCCCCCCCCCCCCAAAACGTACTTAGGGCTGGGATTCGAAGTTCTGACGAAGGGCCACCAGCCACCCCCCTCCCCTCATCCTGTAACCGCATTTTGGGCCTTTGGGCAAGTGGCTTTAATTTACCCTCCCTCTCAGACTAAATATTTACTTCTTTATTAAATTTATTTCCCGCCTTTCGTCTTGTTTCTACTGCGGACAATGGACTCGCTTAGTGACGGCAATCTTCACTTTACAGCTGCCACAGTTGCTTTACAAAAAAAAGTTGTAAAATTGGGTCGGCCTTGACTTAGGACCGTCCTGACAGACGACAGAAACCCCGGGGTCATAATTTGAGGACTAGCAAAGTCTCTTCTTGAAAGACCTCCAGTGATGAAGCCCCCACAAGTTCTGGTGGCCAGCAGTTCCACCGGTTAATTGTTAGGAAGTTTCTCTTTCATCCCAGATTGCTTCTCTCCTTGGTTAGTTTCCATCCATTGCTTCTTGTCCTGCCTTCGGGGGGGCTCTTTGGAGAATAAGTTGACACCTGCCCCCCCTCTTCTTTGGGGCAGCCCCTCAAATATTGGAAGGCTGCTCTCCTGTCTCCCCTGGTCCTCCTTTCCTCTCGCCAGACCCAAATCCTGCAATCTTCCCGGCCTTTAATCACCTTAGTTCAGACTTTTAAGACTTGTGGACTTCAACTCCCAGAATTCCCCAGCCAGGCTGGCTGGGGAATTCTGGGAGTTGAAGTCCACAAGTCAGTTCCCAAGTTTGGAAACCCCCCCCCCCCCACCTGAGTTACTGTTCTCTGCACTTTTCGCAAGAAGAGCCCCTGTTATCTGTTCAGCTGTGGAGCCATTTAATTTTCTCCCTGCAAATGTGGCCCTCCATCTTTTCCAGCCCCTCGGTGGGGTGGGGTGGGGTGGGGCTTCCTGGGATGGGAGTGGGGGGTGGTCTACTTTCTATGGTGGGAAAACAGGAGGGGGGGATTGTACGGAGTTAGATGCTAGGTAGCCATAACAACATTCTTTCTAGAAAGCCAAGGTCATTATCCTTTGTCTCTGCGTCTCTGCACCTGACCGGAACTGGATGGGGGGAACCTGTCAGCGTGGCAGTGGGAGATTGGACCATGGGGTGGGCTTGTGGGTGGGTGGGGGCAGGATTTATTTATTTATTTATTTAGTGAATTTATAGGCTGCCCAATCCCGGAGGACTCTTGAACTTTCAACTGGGTGGGGAACACCAGGAAGCTTTCAGATTCGGGTTTCCCCAGATGTGCCAACGTGGCTCCCTTAATCAATGGGGACTTTGAGGAATCCTTTGCCTTGGATTCTAATTTAATTTTGGGTGCTATTTGGGACCCTGAGATTATTCCTGTAATGTCTGCCAGTGTTCCCACCAGAAGAGAAAATAGGTTTTTTTTAAAATCTTTTGTGTTTTCAGTTCATTTTTTTTTTAAATAATCTTCTCCTCTAGCTTTGTTATGTCTTAATTTTTTTTTCTTTTGTATTTTAATCCTTTGAATAAAATTGGGGGGAGAGAAAGAAAGGGGGTGAGTGCTTTCCCCATCCTTTTTTTGGGGTGGGGTCAGAGGAAATTGGTGTAAGGGGAACAGCTCAGCCCTTCCTGAGGTAGATGGGCGAGCGGGCACTGGCTGGCACAGAGGTGGCACAGATGCTGCTTTGCACCTAAAATTGTCTTTGAGGTCCAGGGGGAAAAAATAAGGTGGGGGCCTCTCTTACCAGCAATCCCCCTTGGCCTGACCTTCAGTTGGAGCCCCCCCCCTGTTTCCTGCGTTGTCTGATGCCCAGCTAAATGCCCAGGCTGCCATCTCACGAAGACATCTAAAAACCACTAATCCCTGGCAAAACATGAAAGCATGGAGATTGCCAAAGGGGGGGGATGACTTGTAGAGGGGGGGGGTGATCAGCCAGGCAAGAGGGGGGGGAGCGGGTTGTATGGGTACAGGGCCATTTTTGGCCAAACCTTAGGATGGCTCGGCTCCAAGGAGACCCTAATGGGGGCCTGACTTGATGCTGGGTGGGGGCTCTGCTCCTCCTGGATTGAACCGGCCCCCAGCTGGCGGCAGCTCCTGGTTGGGGTGGGGGGGGGAGAGCCCCCAAATTAAACCGGGGTCTTTCCAGGAAAACTCTCTGAATTCCCCCCACGGAGCCCCTTCTGAAAACTACCTGGGTGCCCTGTTTGGAGGGGGGGGAAGGGTCTGAATCAGGACTTTAATAGGCAGTCCCTGACTTGTGACTCCTTGTTTAGTGACCGCTTGAAGCCACCCTGCCACTGAAAAGAGCGAGGGAGAGGAGAAAGAATAGAACAGTGTTTCTCAACCTTGGCAACTTGAAGATGTCCGGACTTCAACTCCCAGAATTCCCCAGCCAGCATTCGCTGGCTGGGGAATTCTGGGAGTTGAAGTCGGGACATCTTCAAGTTACCAAGGTTGAGAAACACTGTCCTAACCACTGCTGGGGAATTCTGGGAGTTGAAGTCCGGACATCTTCAAGTTGCCAAGGTTGAGAAACACCGGAATAAAGGAATATGGAAGGTGCAGGACAGTTTTTCCCACAGCCACTGCATCCTCCTTGGGGGGGTCACGTGATAGAAATTGGGGCGCTTGGCATCTGGCAGGGCCTTATACGACCGTTTAGCATCCCAGGGTCGTCAGGTGATTCCCCCCCCTCCTTCTGCGACCTTCCGACAGCCAGAAGCCAGGTTCGCTTAATAACGGTGCTACTCACTTAACAACTTCAGGAACTTTGTAAAATGGGGCGGAACTCCCCCGTCCCGCTTAGCAAACAAATATTCTGCGGTCGGAAGTTGAGGAAGTGGCAGCTGCATTCCTGCCCAAGGTGGGAGAGGCCGAGAAAAGACCCCCCCCCGTGTGAAAGTCCCAGCCTCCTGACTCCCGGGAGGAGGCCGAGGCCGAAGCAGAGATTTTTTTGGGGGGGGGGAAGGAAGGAACCCCCCCAAATGGCACCAAACTCTCCTGCTGGTGCCCAGCTGCCCCCCCCTCCAAGCCCTGAAGTTGACAGCTGGCACAGTTTACCCCTGCAATACCCCTGAGGGGGGGCGTTAGATACAGTTTCACAAAGTTTATTTACAAACACCGCAGGGGAGGGGGCACGTGTGTGTGGGGGGGGGGGATGGGGTGGCAGGGATCTGGACCCCCCCCATTGGGCTTGAACAGCATCTCCTAAGTTGGAAAGAAGCGATGTGGGGAGGGGGCGAGAGCCTCTCCCGCGTCTGGTGGGTTCCAGCCACATTCACGGCCAGCATTCTCGGGGGTTGCAGCCCCCCGTCTTTGAGGTGGGAGGGGGGCAGAGGCCGGGGAAGGTTCTGACAAGACAACTAGGCAGGGGGGTGGAGCTACCTGGGGGGTAGGGGGGGCTTCGGCCCCACATCCTTCCCTCCCACCAGCAGCGTGGGAGAATTCCGCCTGCAAATTCCCGCGGCCTCTTCAGACGCAGCTGCGGTGGGGCAGAAAACGTCAGTGGTCCAGGTGGGCCCCTTCCCATCCCCCCATGCTTGCTCTGAGCCCCCCCCCCTTTGGCCCAGTCGAGGCATCAGGAACGAAGCATCCCTTTGCGGAGACTCCAGAGCCCATCATCCTGCTGCAAGGAGCAAAGCAGCCCCGCCTGTCCTCTGCCCGAAGTCTTGGGGTGCTGGCCAAACTTCTGCTTCCTGCCGTCCTTCGGTTCGAGGGCCCCCCGCACGCCAGCTACGGGGCCCCCCAAGCAGGGAGACAAAGCACCGTCTCCCCCATCCGTGACGACTCTCGGCCTCCGCCGTAAGGAGCTCTCCTTGGGGCAGCCACAGGAGTGTGGCCCCGGGACCCTCAGGATGGACCCCCATCCGCCAACTACTTCTTCCCTGCCGGGGGGCCCTCTTCAGGAGGGAGGGGCTCAGGCTCCCAGAGGAGGAACTCATGCAGGAGGGTGTTGACCGTCTCTGGACACTCCAGCATCACCATGTGGCTCCCTTCGTCGATCACCTTCAGGAAGGCCAGCAGCAGGATCTGGGGGGGGGGGGCGAAAAGAGGGGGGGGTCAGGTTGGCCCTTGGGCGGGAGGGGGGGTTCAGTAGCCCTCCAGCTGTGTGTGTGGGGCCGCCTCCTCTGATCTCTAGCTGCACTTGGCATCCGGCATTCTGCCTTGAACTGCCGAGGACAACATCAATGCTTGTGTGTGTGTGTGTGTGTGTGTGTGTGTGTGTGTGTGTGTTTCACATGCACCTTTGTGCAAACTTGAAGCAGTGCCGCCCGTGCCTTGCCTGCAACCCCACCCCCAGAGGAGAGGGAGCTGGTGCCCCCACCAGAGGCTGGCATGGGCCCCTCTACAAGTCTGAGCCGATACAGCTTTTCTGACCCACAACTGGAAGTGACCAAGGTGGCAACCTGCCCCCCTCCCTCCCTCCCTCCCTCCAGTGAGACCTTGACTGGGGAGGGGGGAGATGGGGGAGGGCCGTTGTGCTTCCCACAGAGACTGTGCCGACTGGACAGACTCTGCCTCCACCAAAACGGCACCCAGCCCCCCCCCCCCCCCTCCAGGGCACCACTGGGCAATCCTGGGTGCAATCTGGCTTCTTTGCAAGCCCCTCCCTCTCTCCTAGGCCCCTCCCTGATTTTTGCCCAGCCAATCTTGCTGCGTCTGGGCCCCCTGCCCCCCCCTTCCTGGGCATCTCAGCCAAGCAGCCCCCCCCCCCAGGGCACCAAAGGAGACCCTCCCCCTTGAGAAGCCTGGGGGAAATCCATTGAGGCTCCCTGGGGCCAAAGGGAGGGAATGGAGGGGGGATTGGGAGGCTCCCCCCCCCCCAGGGCACCAAAGGAGACCCTTGAGAAGCCTGGGGGAAATCCATCGGGGCTCCCTGGGGCCAAAGGGAGGGAGTGGAGGGGGGATTGGGAGGCTCCCCCCCCCCCCGCAGCTGTACCTCTGCCATGCGCTGGTCCTCCTCCACGGGCACGAACTTGTCGTGCATGCCATGCACCAGCAAGACGGGCACGGTCAGCTCGGCGTGGTAGACCTCGTCCCCCTCCGGCCAGTACTGCCCACTCATCATGGCCCTCAGGACGAAGGAGGAGACGTTGAAGGCGTTGCCCTCCTTCAGCAGCTGCTTCTCCTTGGCACCCTGGCGGGCAAAGCCGGCTCTGCCGGGGAGAAGGGCATGGGATCAGCATGGTGGGCCGGGTAGGGGGGGGAGGCCAAGACCCTCCACTTTAGGGCTGGGCCAAGGGAGAAGCAGGACCCCCAGGAGGAGAGGGTTGGTTCAAGGCAGCCGGAGCCCCCAAACAGACGGGCAGAGCCCAGGAGGGTCAGGGGGGAAGAGATGCCAGGGGAGTCATCGTGGTCCAAGGGGCTACCTTTCACCCTATTCCCCCCCCCAGAAGCTCGCTTGCAGACGCTCCAGGCCAGGCAGGGCAAGTGGGGGCCGGGGAACGAGGGCTGCTGTCCTCACCACCACTGGAGCAGCCACAGAGGCCCGGTGGGCAGCCCAGTCGTGCCAGGGGAGGCTCCCCGTGTCCCCCTCCTTCCCCCACCACCCCAAGAGGCTCACTTGAGGAAGCTCCAGGCCAGGCAGGGCGAGAGGCAGCGCAGGACACAGGGGGGCATGTTGAAGATGGAGCAGAGGCTGGGCTCCAGGGCGGTGGGGCCCCCTCCGTTCACCATAATCACTTTGTGCACAAGCTCCGGGTATTCGTGCGCCAGGAAGGTGCAGAAGGAGACCCTGAGACGGGGGGGACACACGTGGGGAGGGGGGGGCAATGAGACGCCGTGAAGAGGGGGGGCTCTCCGTCCCTCGTAGGGAAGCAGAGACCCTCCGTGTTCAGAGGCAGTCTACGCAGGGAGTCCTCCACCTACAGCAGTCCGTATAGTGACCGTTTGAGATTACAACGGGGCACTTTCCCACATGTATGGCCAATGCAATCCCCCCCCCCAGTCACGTGGTTACAATTGGGAGGCTGTTGCAGGGTCCCGGAAGGCCTTTTGGCAACCCCCTGAGGAGCAAAATCAATGGGGGAAGCCAGAATCGCTTGACAACTGGGGTGATTTTCAGTTTAGTAGCAAAAGAGACCCACTGAACAATCAGAGGCAAGGCACTTCATCAGTTCTGGCTCTGGCCGTAAGTCAAGGACTCCCTGCCTGCAGGAGACCCCCAGGAGACCCTCCCCGGCCCCCTTTCCCCCTCACCCGTAGGAGTGTCCGATCAGGACGTTCCGTTTCTTGGCGTAGCGCTTGAAGAGGCCGCGCAGGTCCTCGGCCAGGGCGTAGAAGGTGTAGGCGGCTGCGATCTGCGGGGCGGAGCTGGCCCCGTGGCCGGCCAGGTCGGGGGCCACCACCTCGTAGCCCAGCTGGGTGAAGAAGTCCAGCTGCTCCTTCCAGATGTCGGAAGAGCCGCCCACGCCGTGGATGAAGAAGAGCACCAGGTCCCGGTGGCTGCCCTTGCAGCTGCCGATGTGCTGGGCGCAGTCGATGTGCACCACCCGCTTGGGCTTCGGCCGGCGGCGTTTGAGGGCCGGGGGGGTCCCCGCAGCCGGGTTGGCCTCCGAGGCCTCCGAGGCCTCCTGGGGGACCTTCTGCGGGCCCTCCGGCTGCCCCGCCTGGGCCAGGTTCTCAATGACCAGCTGGCCGTTGCGGTAGAGGGCGATGCGGCGCTTGAAGTGGACGGCGCCCGTCTGCGGGGGCTCTTCCTCCGTGCCGGGGGGCCGGGTGGGGGCCAGGTGCTTCACC